>NW_027187372.1:36480485-36500082 GCF_028583685.1 Petaurus breviceps papuanus | reverse complement strand
AGAGACAGAGAGAGAGACAGAGAGAGAGAGACAGAGAGAGAGAGAGAGAGAGAGAGAAACAGAGAGAGACAGAGAGACAGAGAGAGACAGAGAGACAGAGAGAGACAGAGAGAGAGAGACAGACAGACATACAGAGACAGAGAGACAGAGACAGAGAGAGAAAGAGACAGAGACAGAGAGAGAAAGAGAGAGAAGACAGAGAAAGAAAGAGGACATAGAATTACATTTTGCATGGGGTGAGTGCCTGGAACAGAGACTTAAACAGCATAGAGGCTCAAGAAATACTTGCTGAAGGACTGATTGGTTTGTCACAGAACTTGGCCTTCTAAATAATAATTGACTTAAGTGGATCATGGGCAGGAAGACAACAGACTTACAGAAAGAAGAGGAACTGTCGCATTTCTATTACTCTCCCACATTGGGGAACATCCAGAGAGTAAACAGCAGTAGATTTCTAGTTGTCAGCACATAGATTAGGTCAGAGTTCTTAACCTGGGGTCAGTGAACTTTAAAAATATTTTGTATTTGATAACCATATTTCAATATAATAGATTTCCTTTGCAACATTATATAGTTCATTTTATGCATTGATAAATATTATTCTGAGAAGGGTTACCTAGGATTCACCAGAGTGCCAAGGGTTCCAAAACATGCACACGCACGCGCACACACACACACACACACACAATAAGAACTAATTAATAGAGTTCCAAGAAGCCAGGTGAAAATATGTACAAGTAACCTATTTGCTTTGAGGAGGGGGTGTTTAACTCGGAGTATTTAGGAAGCAAGAACAATGACTTTATCAATGGATTTGAATGTGTCCATAGCTTTGTTGGTTTTGGAGAACACTGTCCTGTCTTTGGAGAGAAATGAGCTCAGTGAATATTCAAAGCACAGGCAATTTTCCTTTTATAAAATTCCTTTTATGTTTACACCATTCACTCCAATGGTGCAATTGTGACATGTCTATATATCTCCTTGTCTTGTTTGTACTTGGTACCTACCTGGGAGCTGATATTACCCATTCTCAACCACAAGGTTGAGCTAATGATGACTCAGTAATTGAGACCTAGCCCAGATTACATTATGTGAAGAGAAATTCAGACATCTACCCCATATGTTTAAGGTATATGTTTTAAAGCATCTTATGTTGCAAAAATAATAACAATAATAGACATTTGTATGGTGCTCTCTGTCTCTCTCTGTCTCTATCTGTGTGTGTATGTGTGTGTGTGTGTGTGTGTGTGTGTTGGAAATTGAGCCTACAATTTTATTGTTATAGGGAACTCCTAGTGAGGGAACATGCTCTACCAATGCATTTTGATAAACATGCTGCAGTTTATTGTCTTAGAACAGGGGTTCTTGATCTTTTTTGTGTCACATACACAGTAATTTATTAAACCTTATGGATTCTTTTTTTTTTTGCATTATCTTCTGCTTTGCTATTCTTTTTTATATCTTTTATTTATTTGTTTTTAGTTTTCAACATTCATTTCCACAAGATTTTGAGTTACAAATTTTCTCCCCATCTTTCCCCTACCCCCACCCTCAGATATTGAGCCTACTGAATACCCCTTCCCCCAATCTGCTCTTTCTTATACCCTCCCCCATTCCCCACCCCCAACTTTCTAGTAGGGCAGGATGGATTTCTATACCCCAGTTCCTGTATACCTTATTTCCTAGTTGCATGTAAAAAACATTTTTTTTAACATTTGTTTTTAAAACTTTGATTTTCAGATTCTTTCCCTTCTTCCCTCCTCACCCACCCCTACTGGGAAGACAAGCAATTTAATATAGGTTGTACATGTGTAGTTACTCAAAACATTTCCATAGTAGTTATATTGTGAAAGACTAATTGTATTTCCCTCCATCCTATCCCACCCCCCATTTATTCTATTTTCTACTTTGACCCTGTTCCTTTTCAAAAGTATTAGCTTCTAACTACCCTCTCCCCCAATCTGCCCTCCATTCTATCATTCCCCCTCTTATTCCCTTTCCCCCTACTTTCCTGTAGGGTAACATATCCACTTGAGTGTGTATGTTATTCCCTCCTTAAGCCAAATTCGATGAGAGTAAGGTTGACCCATTCCCTTTCACCTTCTTGCTCTTCCCCTCCATTGTAACAGTTTTCTCTTGCCTCTTTTATATGAGATAATTTACCCTATTCTATCTCTCCCTTTCTCCTTTTCCCATTATATTCCTCTTTTAATTTTATTTTGTAGATACCATCCCTTCCTATTCAAGTGATCCTTTGCTCTCTGTCTATTTATACATGTACACACATATACACACACTCACATATGTATTTATACACACATACACCCTCCTATACATACATATATATGTATGTATACATATACACATATATATTCCTTTCAACTATCCTCATACTGAGAAAAATCTCATGACTTACAATTATTGCTTTTACATAGGAATGTAAATAGTTCAACTTTAATAAGTTCTTTATAATTTTTTTTTCCTGTTTACCTTCTCATGCTTCTTGTATTTGAAAGTCAAATTTTCTGTTCAGTTCTGGTTTTTTCAACAAGAATATTTGAAAGTCCTCTATTTCATTGAATGACCATATTTTCCCCTGGAACATTATACTCAGTTGTGCTGGGTAAGTGATTCTTGGTTTTAATCCTAGCTCCTTTGACCTCAAGAATATCATATTCTAAGCCCTTCTATCCCTTAATGGAGAAGCTGCTAGATCCTGTGTTATCCTGATTGTGTTTCCACAATACTCAATTTTTTTTTCCTGACAGCTTGAAATATTTTCTCCTTGACCTAGGAACTCTGGAATTTGGCTATAATATTCCTAGGAGTTTTCTTTTGGGGATATTTTCAGTTTTCTGTGAATTCTTTTCATTTCTATTTTGCCCTCTGGTTATAGAGTATCAGGGCAATTTTCCTTGAAATTTTCTTGGATGATTTCTAGGTTCTTTTTTTTATCGTGGCTTTCAGGTAGTCCAATAATTTTTAAATTATCTCTCCTGGATCTATTTTCCAGGCCAGTGGTTTTTCCAGTGAGATATTTTACATTGCCCTCTATTCTTTCATTTGTTTGGATCTATTTTATAGTATCTTGATTTCTTATAAATTCATTAACTTTGGGGTGGCTAGGTGGTACAGTGAATAGAGCTCCGGCCCTGGAGTCAGGAGGACCTGAGTTCAAATCCAGCCTCAGACACTTAACACAACAAACTAGCTGTATGACCTTGGGCAAGTCACTTAACCCCAATTGCCCTCCAAAAAGCAAAATAAATGAATGAATGAATAAATAAATAGATAAATTCATTAACTTCCATTTTCTCCAATCTAATTTTGAAGGAATTATTCTCTTCAGTGAGTTTTTGAAATTCCTTTTCCATCTGGCCAATTAGGATTTTTAAGGCATTCTTCTCCTCATTGGCTTTTTGGACCTCTTTTGCCATTTGAGTTAGTCTATTTTTTGAGGTGTTATTTTCTTCAGTATTTTGGAGGGTCTCCTTTAGCAGGCTGTTTATTTTCTTTTCATGATTTTCTTGCACCATTTCTCTTCCCAATTTTTCCTCTACTTCTCTTACCTGATTTTCAAAATCCTTCTTGAGCTCCTTCATGGCCTGCAACCAATTAATATTTTTCTTGGAACTTTTGATGCTGGAGTTTTGACTTCTTCTGGTTCCATGTTTTGATCCTTTTTGTCCCCCAGAAAAGGATTCTATGGCCTGATTGCGCTTCCTCTGCTTGCTCATCTTGCCAGCCAATTACTTGACTTTTGAGCTCTTTGCCATGGTAGAACTCTGCTTCCAGAGTGGAGAGAGCTGTGTCCCAAATCATTGGGGTTTTCACAGTTGCAAGAGATCTGAGGAGGGCACCCTCTCTACAGCCACCACAAACGCTGGCACTCTGGCCACACACACCAGAACCCAAGACCGCTATCCAGATCCAAGCAGGTATCCAAGCAAGAGCAATTAGTCTCTGAATGGTCGCTTGGTCCCCCACAGTCTGCAGGCCAGGAGCTCCAGAGGCAGCCAGGTAGCAGCAGCTGCAGTCACTGTACCTATGCCACCTCTTGCCCCCAGGGACAGGGGCTGGACCACGGTCTTCTCCACCCAGTTCCAACAGAGTTCCCTACTAATCTTTTGCTTTCTCTTTGCCATTTATGGGTTGAGAAGTCTGGAAACCACCACAGCTGCTAGTGATTCACTCTTCTGAAGTCTGCTCTGGAAGGTCTGGGCAGTGGTTCAGGGCCACCCTGGGTCTGGGCCTGGGTGGCTCATCTGGGGCCGCTCAACCCACATCTCAATGAGATAGACCCTTCCTGGTGGCATGCCAGGCTGCCTTCAGAGGAAGATTTGTTTCTCTCCATCACTTTGCGGGTTCTGTAGCTTTAAAATTTGTTTAGAGTCATATTTTACAGGTATTGGAGGTGGTTGGAATAGGAGCTCAGCCAAGTTCCTGCTTTTACTCTGCCATCTTGGCTCTGCCACTCCCTGGACTCTTTTTTAGAATAATATTTTTAAATAGATAGGATTGAAATTATATTTAAATAGAGCTATAAAATATATATTTTTAAAAAGTTCACAAACCCTAGGTTATGAACCCTCATGAATTTCCTGAAAGGTGGTACTGAAAGATTAAGTGATTTGCCTGCAGACATTCCCTTCCCCTCCCCACCCTCCATATGTGCCAGAAGTTGTATTTGAACCAAAGTCTTTCTATCAGGCTGGAGTCTGAGGCTTCTTGGTCTCTGTGGGTCTGAGGCTGACTCTTTCTTCATTGCATCATGTTTCTTCTCTCTCTTTCTTCAGGGTTTCTTTAAGTTTCACTAATTTTAGATATGCCATCTTATTTGATCCTCACAAAAATGCCACAGGTTTTTTAATGTCCATTTTACAGATGATGAAGCCATTTAAGCTTGGAGAGGTCAAATTGCTCATGCATGGTTGCCCAACTACTAAGTGGTAAGCGCAGGATTCAAACCCAGGTCTTTTTTGGGCTATGCCTAATGTACTTTTCATCATATTGATGACTCTCCAAGAAAAAAAATAGTGCTCATAGGAGAGTACAGATTCCTTTCACAGCCCTGCTACCTGTCTCAGACTCTATAGCCTGCTAGGATCTGGGAAATGCTTTGGAGATAGGGGCTGTAAAGGCAAGGTGCTTGCTACCCATTTGACCATTTAAAACACCTGTATACAAGTTTGACCTTGCATAAGGATGATCACGTCAAATGTATTTCTCTAGTAGGAAAACTAAAACATAGGTTTCCAGACTGTCAACTCCAGAACTGGGCCAATGCTAACAGAATCATGGAAGCTCAGGGTTGGAAAAGACCTCAAAGTTCATCTGATTCAACTTGTATCTGAATAATAATTCCCTCTACAAAATATCTAGCAGGTGGTTACCCAAACTCCAGTTGAAGACCTCTGGAAACAGAGTTTGTTATATCCTGAGATAACCCATTTTATTTTTGGATAATGTAAATTTGTAAAGAAATACTTCTTCACATATAAACTTGAGCTACTTTTCTCTCCAGCACCAACCCAATGCTTCTTGTTTCTGCCTTTTGAGGCCAAGCACAAAAAGTATAATCCTCTTTCACATTGTGTTCCTTCATATACTTACAGACAGTTATTCTGGTCCCCTGCCCCCTACCCCTCCTATAATAAATCTCCTCTTCCCTGGAATACATCCCTGATTCCTTTAATGAATCATCTTGCAGAATGTTCTCCAGGCCTCTCATGCCATCTTGGCTATCTTCCTCTGGAGGCTTTCCAAACTGTCAAGTGCCCTTCCAAATAGTAGCAACTAGAAGGTAGCATCATATTACAAATGTCAGTGCTGTACTTCAGATGTTGTCTCAGGGACAATGGATGTTTTCCTTCAAGGCATAATCTACTTCTTAGCAGGACCTTTGTTGTGATACCTCATGGGAGTAGTGATGCTTATGTGATCACTGCATTAAAAGTATGGAAGCACACCCCACAGCATAAACTCACAGTAGAAGCATACATATCAAAGATTCAGAGGTGCAAGGGACCTCAAGGGCCACGTAGTTTGAACTCCTTATTTTCCGGGTTAGGAACTTAAGTGACTTGCCCAAGGACAGTTTGTAAATAGAAAAACTAGAATTTGAGGCCAGATCTTCTGACTCTAAATTTAGTACTCTTTGTACTGAACCATGCTGTCTCCTTCAATACTTAGCACAGAAGCAGGATGATGTAATGGGAAAAGTCTTGGCCTGGGAGTTGAGAGTTCTGGGTTTAAGTCTTGTCTTTGTCATTTACTGATTTGATGACCTATTGAAAGTTACCTTACATCACTAGACCATAATAAATGCATGAACTTGTCACTGAAGTATGAAGTGAAACCTAAAGTGATTGTTAGAAAACATTTAGTGTGTTTGGAAATTATGGTAGAGAAATCAAGAGTTCTTATTAAAAATTTCAGGTAGCTTCTGAATAATGTGCGAGCCATAGAGAAAAAAGGTACCATTTATGTAGGTGAAAGGGGTGGATATGATCCCTTTTACATTGTAACTAGGTTATCAAATCGTGGAATTCCTGTTACTTTACCAAATGATTGAGACGTTATGATGACATGCTCCAATTCTCCAATGGATGTCTGATCTCATTGATGAGGGTACATCTGCCCATGATGCAGATCACACAACTCATCCTGTGACTCTAGTCTATGTCCTCCCATAAATATGCCCTGGGGTAAGGTATGAGGGATTGACCAACTGGGGAGGGGAACTTTTCTTGCATTCCTTTGACACTGCATGATTACTAATAGAGTATAAGCTCCTTGAGGGCGGGGTTGGTTCCATTTTTTTTCTCCTTTCTAACCCCATTCAATAAATGCTTGTTGACTGATTAATACCATTGGAGTAGGTGGGCTGTCTATCAGTTATTCTTTACCCTTGTTCTGTGACTGACCCATCTCAAGTTTTAGTCATACATTTCTCTGATAACATTATTCAACTGCTTTTTCTGTGCAGGTTCTCATTTATCTTTCATATTCATAAGAATCAGCTAGGTTAGGGATAATCAGAGCTTTGATTCAGGCACCAATTTTGTTATCATTCCAGAGGCCTTGCTTTTGATCATGTGGTCATCTTGTGATCATTCCTCCATGGAAATTGTTTAGCAGGTGCATCCTAGAAGAAGATGGGTCCCTAAAGAAAGCAAAGTACTTGGAGCGGCTAGGTGGTACAGTGAATAGAGCACTGGCCCTGGAGTCAGGAGGACTTGAGTTCAAATCCAGCCTCAGATGCTTAATGCTTACTAGCCATGTGACCTTGGGCAAGTCACTTAACTCCAATTGCCCCTAATGAAAAGCAAAAAAAAAAAAAAGCCAAGTATTGGTCTTATAGACAGTGAGGATAATTGGGGAGGAATAAGCACCCTTCTGTGCTACCACAGTGGGCAGAAGTCCAATTTCCTTCATGACCTAATACTGCTTGGACAGCAATTGTTTGGCTGAATTCTTTCTTCCCTTCCCAGACATGTGAATACCTCGTTTCTAGTGCTTCTGGGGTGAGGATGGGATTAGGGAGCTGAAGTGTGTTGTCTCCTTGGGCAACATGCCTGGTTGAGAGAAATAAGTCCTCTTTCCTGAACAAGTCTTGCCTCTATTGTTGGAAGATGGAGGGGTCTCTTTAGGGCTCTCTCTCCTCAATTAGAAGAGGTCCAGAAGCACATCTCTTTGTGGAGGGGAATGGGGAATCTGAAGCCTTGAGGTCACATGTGGCCTTTTAGGTCCTCAAATGCAGCCTTTTGATGAAATCCAAACTTGACAGAACAAATGCTTTTATTTAGGGGATCTGTTCTGTGAAGTTTGGATTCAAAGGGCTGCACTTGAGGACCTAGAGGGTCACATGTGGCCTTGAGGCTGCAGGTTCCCTACCCTCGGTCTAGGCAACGAAGCATCCTTTCTCTATAGACAGCTCCACATTTACAGAAGCATTTCCCCCTCCCCAGAGGACCCCTGAGAATCCACAACAGTAAAGTCCCTCCTTCTACTCCACCAGCCTCTGTGGCCACTACTGACTCTCTAATTTCTCTTTACTGGTGGGCATGCATGTAGGCATATGTGGGCAACTTTTTTTTGTTCCATGGTATGAAAGATTGGCTAGGATGGAGACATCTTCAACCTATGTTTAGAATTATGTCAGACAAAAACCTCTGATTCATTCACTATTCCCCTCTCTTAGGTGATACCCGCAAAGAGTTAGACTTTGGCCTTCCATCCCCACACAGCCTCCTGGAGGTTCATGGGACCAGCTTCATCTAAGGAGGAGTGAATTCACGGAACCCAGGGCCCTGGGGATTGTGCCCAGACTTATTTCAAATAATGCTGAGTTTGTGTCTCTGCAGAGTTTCAGGTCTCTTGTTTTAATACCGTTCCTGGAACTGTGATTCTCTCTCTGTGATCCTACTGGGATTCTAGTGGATTGGAATGGGACTCTTAGGTTTAATCTCAAGTCTTTCAAATGTTATCAGTTGTCAATAAAATTTTACAACAAACACTTCCCCGTTCCCCCAAACTCAAACCCTGACTTTGGTGACAAAAGACCTGGGATCAAATCTGAGCTCTACCACTTTGTACCAATATAAACTTGGTCAAGTCATTTTATCTTCCAGGCTTCAGTTTCCTTACTCCTAATTAGGGGGATATAATATGTGATTAATAATATGCGGTCTCTAAGGTCCCTTCTAGGCTTAACTATTGTACTTTACAAATGAATAGACATATATGTAATGCCATGAAATTCTATTCCCTGTGGCATATAGATATTTGCTATTTTTTCTGTAAATTATTATCACATGTGTTATAAAGAAGGCTCAAAGCCCGTGGAGAGCAGCACAATTTTCAAACCTTTCCTCCTGGGCTCAAATACCTCCTCAACTTGATGGATTGGCTCTATTTTGGAAAGTGGAGAGTTTCTTCATCTAATTTCAGACATGGATTATCTGTTGGGATAGCTGATGCCTCTCAATGATCTATTGGCATGGAAAAACCCTATGATAAAAACCTTTAATATCCAGAGAGGAGATGGCAACCTTTATATAACTTAGTAGATAACTCCTACAAAGTTTCTTAAGGCAAATAGATGTTCGATCTCTTGCCCAGGGTTGCAGTTATTAAATTTTGGAGGCAATATTTGAACTACATCTTCCTGACTCTACTTCAAGTATTCTTTTTCCTATGCCTTGTTGTCTCTGTAATGAAGAGGCAACCCTAAAACTGGCATGGATAATTATTTCTTCCATGGGTTTAGCTGGAACACAAGGGGCAAAAATGTGATGAAATTAAGGCTGAATATATATACACGTATGAATAGGATATACATATACATGTATATGTATATGTATGTATGTGTATGTGTATGTGTATATATTTTGAGCCATCCAGGTGTGGCACAGTGAATAGAGTGCTGGATTTGGAGTTAGGAAAAACTGAGTTCAAATCCCGTTTCAGACATTTACTCGTTGATTCTGGACGAGTCACTTCTATCAATCTCTTAATTGTAGAATGGGGACAATGATAGTGTCTATCAACCCAGGGCTGTTGTGAGACTCAAACAATATAACATGTAAAGCAATATAGAAACTTTAGCTACTATTATTTTTCCCATAATATTTAGTACTGGAGGAACCTTAGAGAATGTGACTCTTAGGTTTATACTGGGTGTTTAACATGCTATCAGGTGTCATTAAAATCAAACGGGGCCTCATTTAACCAACAGATTCAGCTGCTTAACAATGGAGCAAATTCAATTCACAGTTGCATTTTCTCCAACAAAAATTTGGAATTTAGGGGCAGCTAGGTTGCACAGTGAATAGAGGACCAGCCTTGGAGTCAGGAGGACCTGAGTTCAAATCTAGCCTCTGACACTTGACATTTACTAGCTGTGTGACCTTGGGCAAGTCACTTAACCCCAATTGCCTTGCCTTCCTCCCTCCAAAAAAAAAGTAATTTTATGGAATTTAGAGCTGTAAGGGACCTTCAATAAATTAATCAATCAACAAGCAGGTATTAAAGACCTACTGTGTAACTAATACATCTTATTTTATGGATGAGGAAATTCAGAGAGGTCAAGTCACTTGCTCAGGGGTTTGC
Source organism: Petaurus breviceps papuanus (assembly GCF_028583685.1). Taxonomy (NCBI): domain Eukaryota; kingdom Metazoa; phylum Chordata; class Mammalia; order Diprotodontia; family Petauridae; genus Petaurus; species Petaurus breviceps. Next base: position 36,489,969 of record NW_027187372.1, on the reverse strand, counting down.
AAAAATGATTCAGACCCAGGTCTTCCAACTTCAAATTCAGTGCTCGGTGCTTCTACTTACTCATTTATCCTTATCTGATAGTGGCATCATCCCATTTTCTCTCTCACTCTCTAAGTAAAGCATGCAATGATCCTCATTATACAGATGAGGAAATTGAGGTCCAGAGTAGAGACATGTGCACACAGCTCCTGCTAAATTGTCAGGCAAGCGGAGTTATGATTTACAGTCCAAGACTATTGCTTAAATGACTTAAAGTGGCTTTCTCTCAGGGCTACTGGCTATCCCCACAAGACAAACAGTAGACCCAGCAGGAACAAGACAAAGGGTTTAAAAGCAGAAACCAACCTGCAAAGTTCACAGAAGACAATGGTGTTCATACTGGGAAATTGTGTGCCTGCCTGCAGCCAGTAGAGGGGAGTATTGTGTAACAAACAGAAGGAAAAGAATCAATTTCTTTAGGGAGTGCTTGATTGAAATCTGGAGAGAGCTGGGACAAGATGAATTCAATTTGTATTCAGAATTGTAACTAGTGATTTTGGCACCTGGGCCAAACAGAACAAAATAGTGTCCAGGGAACGTAGCCCTAAAATCAACCATGACGAGGGGTGGGGTGGGGAAGAGACCATAACACATTCTACTAGGGGAAGACAGAGACCCTAGGACTTCCCAGACTGCTGCTGGAGTAGCTGCAGCATGGGGAGGTGCACAGCTCATTGAGTCTATATTTCTGTGCCCTCTAAATTTTAGTAGTCTGAGAGCAAAGCACTAGTTGGTCCTTCCTAGTTACAGTTCTATACACACTTGCATTTATGACAGCTAATACTTTTGACAATTTATGAAGTACTTTCCCCATGACAATCCGGTAAACAATGCAAATATAATTTCTCCCATTTTATAGATGAGTAAATTGAGATCCAGACAAGTTAAGTAACTTGCCTATGGTCACAATCAGTCAGCAGGCATTTATTAATTGTCTACTATGTGCCAGACATTATGTTAGGAATAGGAAAACAAAAATGAAACAATCTCTGCCCTCTATTGGAGGAGACAATACGTGCATAGATAAATACATTAAAAAAAATGTGTATTTTTGGCAGGGGGAAGGCATCAGCATTGGGAAGAGAATCAGCAAAGGCTTATGAAGAGAGTGGTGCTTAAACTGAGTTTTGCAGCTAAGAGGGCTGAATTAACCTCTGAACCCAGACTTCTAGGCTTTTTTTTCCCACTAATATAAACATAATAAATGGTATCTACAAAGCACTTAATAGTTGTAAAGGGCTTTATATACATGATAGCCATCTGCACGGGAGCCCTCAAAGCAGGTGCACGTATTATTATTTCTGTTTTGCCATTGAAAGAACTAAGGCATAGTTTGTAAGGACTAGAGACAAAATTTCCATCTGGTCCCTTCTGATGAGCTACTAGGTGGTACAATGGTTAGATTACTAGGTCTGGAGTCATGAAGACCTGAGTTCAAATCTAGCCTTGGACACTAGTTGTGTGACCTTGGGCAAGTCATTTAGCTTCTGTCTGCCTCAGTTTCCTTGAATGTAAAATGGGGCTAACAGCGCCTACTTCCCTGGATTGTTGTGGGGATCAAATGAGATCATACTGGTAAAGCACCTTGCAAACTTTAAAACCATATACAAATGCTACCTACTACTGTAACTCCAACTGAAATACTCTGTGTATTATGCCTTGTCACCTCTCTAGCATAGCAGAGAATGGAGCCCTCTTTTTTGACTGTCTCAGCCTTTCCTTGGTTTCTAAACCAGCTGCAGTCCTATGGCTGTCACTATCAACATCAGGAAAAAGGCTTAATTAAGCACCTCATTTATTGTGAACAGGAATGTGTCAGCTGCTGGAGTGAGTGTTAATAATCAGAGTTTTATACAGGATACACTGTGGGGTTGAGGTGGTAGCAGGTTCTGCTGGCAGAGTTAGAGAAGGAACAGATAAGGAACTTGAAGTCAAGGGAGATTAAGTGATTGCCCATAGTCACATAGATCATATACACCAGAGACAGGATTTGAACCCAGATCCTCCAAAATCAATACTATTTCTACTGTACCATTCTGTGTCTGGGGCAGTTAGGTGGGGCAGTGGATAGAGCACTGGACCTGAAGTCAGGAAGACCTTTGTTTAAATCTGGCCTCAGATTCTTACTAGCTGAGTGACCCTAGGCAAGTCACTTAACCTTGTTTGCTCATCTGTAAAATGAGATGATGAAGGAGATGGCAAACCACTCCTATATCTTCACCAAGAAAATCCCAGATGCGGTCACAAAGAGTCAGACACTACTGAAATAACTGAACAACAATGAAATTCTGCCTCTATAAAGGCATAACTTATGCTTATTCAAACAGATTGTAAAGTCCAAGAGCATGATAATCCAGATTCAGGCACAAGACCTGCAAAGAGGCAACTTAAAATCATCAAATGAAACTGCATGGAATATAGTGGAGAGTGTCAAAAGACAGGTTAAACTAGACAACCCCAAGGTCATTATCAGCTCTGACAATCTCTGAGTCTGTGATCTGGGGTCAAGTCTTAATTCTTCTCAGAACTTACTGTATGACTATTCGCAAGTCACTTCCCCTCTCTGGGCTTTCCTTGATTGTAGAATAAGGGAGTTGAACTGGATTAGGCCCTTCCCAACTGTAACATTCTATGATTTATCCCATACTCTGGGATAAGTTACATTCAGGACTCATGATTCAAACATGGAAATGATGACTTCTTTTTGTAACCAGGGCTTTGCATAGAGCAGGAATATAGCAAATGTTTGTTGACTTGTATACAGTTGAAAGACTTCCTTTTGTGCATCCCTGGTCACTTTATGGGACTGCTTGGGCTCTAATTAAAGGTATTTTCCTGGAGCCAGAGTTGAGTTGTTGCTTATCAGTCATTTCAATCATGCTTGACTTTCTGTGACCCCATTTGGGGTTTTTTTGGCAAAGATACTGCCAGTTATTTCTACAGCTCAATTTACAGATGATGAAATTGAGGAAAATGGGTTAAGTGACTTGCCCAGGGTCACACAGTTAGTGTCTGAGACCAGATTTGAACTCGGGAAGATGAATCTTCCTGACTCCAGGCCTGGTCACCTAGCTGCCCTAGAGGGTGTATCTTTACCTTTAGTAGGGAGAGGACTAGGACCTTACATCTCAAATTCCCAGACAGGTTTATCCTCAAGCAATCCAGATCACCATCTTAGGAAGGGAGGATGCTCTAGATCTAAGTTGGGCTTCTCAGACTAAACCAGACTTGCTGTCTGGTTATTTCAGACTCAGGTAATCCTTGCGCTATGCCAGCTGCTAGCCCAGCAAAACCATCTGAAGGATGTGAGCCATTTTCTGGGGCTTCCTTAGACAGTGGACACTGAGTCCCATCCCTAGTTAGAGGCACAATAAGCCACCTTTGAGTTACTGCTAGGAGATTAATGAGCCCTTTTGAATAATGAAGGAATTTTCTAGCTGCTAACTGATGGGCAATTAGACAGAAGAGAGAGGCACCACACTGTGTTCTGGCTTTGTTCTCCTGGAGTTGCCAGATGGGACATCCAAGGGTGGGCTGGAGCCTGAAGGGCCTCGAGAAAGTCCCAGGCAAACAGCAGCTTGGAACCAAGAAAGAGGGAGAAAAAAAGGATTTCTGAGTCAGTTTTTCTACCCTCTCCACCCCTAAAAAGCTCCATCTGAGATTGGGAAATGCCTCTTGACCTGTCTTGTTCCCTGAACATTCCTTTGTAGAGGCATTACTTTGATTTTATAGGCTTTTGGACCTATGTGGTACCAGAGAAGCCATCTCGTTTGATACTCGGTTCTTAGCTCAGGCCTCATAATGAGGAAGCCAGCAGGGCATAGTGCAGAGTGCTGGATTTGGAGTCTGAAGACCTGGCCTAAGTTTCCACTGGATGACCTTACCTCCCTACCTCACGCACTACTTTCACCACCTACTTCACAGGTCTGTTGTGAGACCCAAATAAAGCTATGTGTATCCAAGCACTTTGTACCCATAACATGTCAATGAATAAAAGCAAGCTCTTTCATCTGGAGGGTGTCAAGTATGAGGCTGGTTGCTTTGAGAACCAAGCCTCATTTATTCCACAGGGATGTCTGCGGTTCAGACTTCGAGTCAGGCTTCTTGACTTTTTTTGTATGTCATGGACCTCCGTGGCAGTCTGATAAAAACCGATGGACCTTTTCTCAGACTATTTAAAGTAATTGAAGGAAAGGTAGATTTCAGTTAGAGCTTAGTGAAAATAAGATGTATTTTTTCCCCATAGAAAATCTATAGGGAAAAAAAATCTCTCTACATATGCTTTGGGTGATTTGTGGACCTGAGGTTAAGAACTCCTGCTTTCAGTGTTTATCATAGTAAACTGGAAATGAGGTCTGGAGAAGCAGGAAGAGTTCCTAGGAAACACATAGTGAGGAGATGAAGGGATACTATGGAAAAAAGAAACCACAGGTTAGTCCAGCAGCATGTTACAGTGGAAAGTCTTCATTCATTCATTCCCTGAACATTTATTAAGAGCTTCCTATTGCCAAGTAAGGGTTGGAGATACAAAGAAAGGTAAAAGACAGTCTTTGATCCCAAGGTGTTAAGGATTTAAGGAAGATCCAAAAAGGTTTTCTGTAAAGTGGGCATTTTGGATGGCACTGCAGGAAAGCCAGGGAGGCCAGGAGGTGGAGAGTTGTAGGCATGGGGGACAGCCAGCGAAAGTGCCTGGAGTCAAGGGAAGGAACAGGAAGGAGGCCGGTGGGGCTGAATCAACAGAGTATGTTTGAGGGCAGGGACTAAGGAAGCTGTAAAGTATAAGAAAGCAGGCTGGATTCAAGTCAGAAGACTGGACTCAAATCCCAGCTCTGCCCAAGCAGAGCACATGACTTCATCACTCTGGGTCTTGGTATCATCGTTGGTAAAATGAAGGAATTAGACTAGATGACCTCTGAGGGCCTTCTAGCTATGATCACAACATTCACTCTCCAAGAAAGAAACACTATATAAATGCAGAGGGACTTAGTTTACTTTTCTGCTATTTATCATCCCTGTACAAGCACAGTACAAGCTCTGTGTTCAAATTTTGACTAAGACACTTATTAGCTGTGTGACACTGGGTAAGTAGCTTCACCTCTCTCAGCTTCAATGTTTCCTCCCCTTCCTCCTCCTCAGCTTCCTTCTCCTTTTCTTCCTCCTCCTCCTCCTCCCCTCAGACTGTGGCCCCTTTAAAAAAAAAAAAAAGACCCTCAGGACTGTTGGTCAAAAGAGAAGTTACTATTTACATTTACTCTGAGCAAGGACAGCCCCAAAATAACCATTAAGTGGTGTTTGGGCAGGGCCCTATTGTTGTTGGATCCAGAGTGAATTGGGTTTAAGGCTTGGTCTTTGACAAAAAAATCTAGCCAGTAAACCCCAAATTAAGTAGGTAGCTGAAAGGGGCGGAGATGGGAGGGGAGATTTACTTCTCAAAGACACTTATTCACTGAATGGGTGTTGCCTCACTCAAAGTGAGCCTTGAAAAGACCTAAGCTTAAAAGGGCCAAGGTTTCCCACTGCATTCTGGGCCATCTCCGATAGTCCTGATGGATATCTGGTTATTGAACTGAGATGGCTCTGGAGGAGAAAGTGAGATTGCTGACCTTGCACAGCCCTCCCTCACTCAAATCAAAGTCAATTGAAAGTTTTGTCATCATTTCCCTGATGTCATGGTCCTTTTTGAGCAGGAAGGGCAAACCATACAACCATAACCACAACCTCCTCCCCTAAAACAGCATGATCACACAAAACACAGACACATACAAAATCCTTATGGGGCAAAGGAGACCCTGGACTTTTCAAGACTATCAACAGAATAAAATCTAGAAAGGCTTCTACAACTGACCTGGTAATGTTGAAGTTTGGGGTTTAGGGGTGTTCAAGACCCCAAAATACGTTGGATCCTGCCAAATGAATTCAACTCAAACCTTCTTTCAGTCAAAGTAAAACAAAGTTTATTAAAGATTCACCATAATGGGCAGACTCTTAAGGAGTCTAAATTTTTGTGAGGCTTGTTGTCCGGGCCAGAACAATCTGACACAGTCTGAGCTAGATTGGAACTCAGCAGCACTGAGGCAAGATGGATCTTATATACAGAAAGACTGCAAGAGGGCTCTAGGGGTGGTCTAGAGGAGGAGTTTGGGGAGGGTCTTGAGGAGGAGTCTAAGGAGGATCTTGAGGGGACTGAGGTCAGACACCTAGTAATGAGATTAAGGGTGGGAAAAAGCTGAAGGCTACCTGGAAATGACTGACAATGGAGGGCAAGGCTATGTTAAAAGTAACTGAGATTTGGGCCTAGGATAATGAAAGGCTTATGGCCTCAGGCAAAAGCCTCATCAAGTGGGAAGATTCAAGGGAGTTCCCAGAGCCTAAATCCCATCAGTAATGAGTGTATGTCCCTGCTATGCACTAGAACTCATAGTGCTACGCACTAGAAGTCATAGGATCGTTGGTATAGAGCTGGAAGGATCCTTGGAGATCATCTAATCTAACTTCCTCATTTTATTTGGTCATTGTTTGAGCCTTGATGGGCTCTGAGTGAATGTAAATTGCAATTGTTTCTGTTTTGACCAGAAACCCTGGGGGTCTTCCCCTCCCAGACTTTTTTTTTCACTAGGTAAAAGAGACTGTTCTCTGTCTCTTCTCCTACCTAGCCTTAATCACTGATTGCCTTAGTCAACCTGAGACCTGATAAAGACCTTAGCTTAAAAAGGCCCCCCAAGGTCCCCCATTGCTTTTAGGACCGTCTCCAGTTGTCCTGATCTATATCTGGCCAATGGACTCAGAGAAAGGGAGATCGGTGACTTTGCACAGTCTTCCCTCACTTAAATCCAATTCACTTGCAAGTCATGGCATCATCTTCCCGATATCATGGTCCTCTTTGAGAATGAACAATGACAACTGGTGAGGAAACTGAGGTCCAGAGGGTTAAAGTGCTTATGTCAAGATTATAAATCAATCAACATTTTGGGGGGCAAATTATTAGACTCCCTGAGTCCTAGTTTCCTTATTTGTAAAATGAGAGGGTTAAATTAGGTGGCATCTGAGGTACTTTTCAGCCTAGAGGCAGCTAGATAGTGTAGTGGGTAGAGCACTGAGCCTGGAATAAGGGATATCTGAGTCAAAACTGGCTCTGCTAGTATGTCTAAGGCCGGATTTGAACTTAGATCTTCTAACACTAGAGCCAACACTTTAACTACTGTACTACCCCTAATAAATGTATACTGACTGCCTTAATGACTGTCTTTAATTCAAGTTTGGAGCGCAGTATTCCATTGTTGACTAATACAGAGTCCCACTCTGGAATCAGATACACAGTCCCACCAGTTTTATAGCTAAACATAGTCTTTATTGATAACATATAAACCATTACTGGAACATTTATTCAAATAAAACAAATTCAAGGAGACACATGCTTGCTCCACCTTATTGGTACCCAAGAGTGCCAATCTTGGTCTGGTTCTGGGAAATAAAGTGATCCATGTAATCACAACCCAGCCAATGTCCTCTCTCCAGACTACAGACTGATTTGCCAGAGGCAGTTAAGGACTGTGTAGTTCTAAACTAAGGCAGACAAAGGGAAATGGGATATTTTACAAATGCACCAAATGCAGAGCACAGGAACCACTGAAGATGCCAATCAACTTAGGCTCAACAGAGTGGTTGAAATAATTCATTTGATGTCCAGGGGCTGCATTCATGGATTCACCAGTCACATTAGCTGTTTCTGTCCATGTGTTTTCCCTTCCCACAGAGGGAGAAAGTCTAACTAGCCTGTATCAACGAATCTAACCAAGTCACTATCCTGATAAAACCTTCATTGACTATTTCTAGTAGGATAAAAATAAAAATTTATTAACCTAGAAATTACTTCTTTCACAATTTGTCTGCAGCTTTCTCTTTAGCCTCATTGCACCACACTACCCTTTATACATATGACATTGCAGCCAAATGGGGCTAATAGCTATACCCTAATATTTTCTTGCATTTTCTGATGTCCTTTCCCATCTGTGCATTCACAAAGATCACCTTCTGCCCATATCTCTATCTGTTGAAATTCTCTTCTTTCAAAACCTTGCTTAGGGGCTTACTTCCTCCATGAAAACTTCCCTATTTACCCAGCTGAAAGTGATTTATTCTAGTACAGTATAGAGGTTGTTGGATTTGGAATCTGAGGACCTAGGTTTAAAAACTAGCTTTGCCACTGACCAACTAAACCTTTCTCGGTTTCCCAAGTCCATCTGGATGTTTTTCTCTCCCTGGTTGAGAAGAATGAGGAGAAAAGTTTGTGAAAGGGGCTTGATTAGGGGAAAAAGTTTGGGTTACTTTTATGAGTCTTCTCTCCCTACCCCCAGTCAACCTGATGAGACCGAAAGACCCGGAGCTTTGTCTGATAAATATTTTCCATAGAAGGAGTCAAATGCTTTAGCTCCTTGCTCAGAGGAATCAGGGAACTCTTCTGATTGGTTCCCAGTGCCCAGGGCTGCTTCCAAGATGTTTGAAATCTGAGATTTAGGGGGTGAAGATGAGCTCTTATTGGAAGAGTCTCCCTTTGTTATCTGTAAAATTGAGATATGAAAAAGCTTATCCATTAAATGGGTGTGTGCTTTTTCTTTCCCTTGGTAAAATACTCTGGACTTTCAGGTCAGAGTACATCAATGTAGGTGGCAGGATGGGTTTCTCCTCCCTCTTCCTCTGAACAGCAACTACATATGAAGGGTCTGAATGGGGAGTTAGATATCTATCTATCTATCTATCTATCTATCTATCTATCTATCTATCTATCTATCTATGTACTTTTTTTCCTCAATCAACTCCAGGTGAGAGCAATGAGCCAAAGGGAGACATTGACCTTTTGGGATCAAGTCTCCAGGACTGAACCTGTCCTGTATGGATGCAGACACCCTTAGGGGATTCTGGGACATGTGTGTCATCTTTAGAGAATTGAATACTGCCCTTTACCTTCCCCCTTGTTAAGAGTCTTAATCAAGGTTTCTCCATTGATAACAGCCTTTACACCAAGACATGGGCTGTGATGGTTAAGTGGTAGAAATATGGAGAGATAAGAAGGAACAGATTTCTCTTCCCAGACTCTCATACTCTCTCCTCTCCTCCATCTCATTCTATTGTCATTTTTTGGGACTTGTGAGGCACAGTTTCTTATTCATTTCATATCTTGTGAATCAAAATAACCATGAAAAGATGGTTCACAGTTTTTAAGCCTTATTAGACATCCCCATCCAAGCACAGGCTTGCTTCGTCTAGTGAGGCACAATTAACCAGAGTTTCACATTGCATTATGAAATTAATAAACCAATTAAATAAAAGCTACAGCAGCATGGCAGTCTCACTGAACAATTAGCAGGGATGTGTATGGGAAAGAGGGATGTGTATGGGAAAGGGGGATGTGTATGGGAAAGGGGGATGTGTATGGGAAAGGGGGATG
>NW_027187372.1:36389232-36480475 GCF_028583685.1 Petaurus breviceps papuanus | reverse complement strand
AGGGGGATGTGTATGGGAAAGGGGGATGTGTATGGGAAAGGGGGATGAGGTACAAAGGAGGTTGATGATTACTCTTTTCTATCAATGGCATTGAATCTCAGAAGAAATGCTAGCCATGGTTCTTTCTCCTCCTTTCCTTAGCTTAACCAGAAACTAGGTGGAGCAATGGATGGAACACTGGACCTGAGTCTATATCTTGCTTCAGAAATGGTAATCAAATCAATATTACCATTGCTTCTGGGAAAGGCATGAAAAATGATTGTCCTAAGGCTCCACTCACAATCCCTCTGACTCTCCACACCAAAACTCCATTTATTGGCCACCACTATACTATATGTGTTGTCTCCCTCTGTTATAATGGAAGCTCCTTGAAGGTAGGGACTTCTTTATGTTTGTATCTTTATACCCCCAGAGTCTAACAATGTTTGGCATATAATCAATGCTTAATAAATGCTTTCCCATTCATTCATGTCCTGACTGAACCTTTACTAACTGTGAACCTATGCAAATAGTTTGACTTTATTTCAGTGTCAGTTTCACCATTTCCAGAGTGGGGATAATGTAGCCTACTACTGTAGGCTTGTTGTAAATATCAAATAAGACAGTGTTCAAGCAGACTCTGTGACCATAAAATGCTACGGTATGTGAATGTAGAATCATAGTTGTAGAATTGGAAAGGTCCTCAGCAAACTTCTAGTCCAACCTCCCTCATTTTAAAGATGAGGAAACTGAGGTCCAAGGAGGTTGTGACTTGTTTAAGGTCATACATGTAAAAAGCATCAGATGTAGGATTTGAATCCATGTCCTCTGCCTTTAGAAACAACACTATTTTCACTGCACCACACTACTACTATTAGAACAAAAACTTGATTTTAGCAATGGCCAACATTTCCACATTGCTCCATGTGGTGATATAGTCTAGAGTTGACTAATTTATGGGAAAAAAAGAGAAACTCAGAATCTCATGGGGGATTCGCGAAATATTGGTTCAGATAAAGCCCAGTGACTAGAATCTAGGAATAAGATTATTTTGGCCCAGACTAGTATAATCTTCCTCATTTTAAAGACAGAGAAACTAAAGTCTAGGGAGATTGTAACTTGTCTAAGGTGACACTTGTAGAAAGCCACAGAAATGGTATCTGAAGGCTGTTGGCATGGTTTCACCTCTTATCTAACTTCTGGAGTTTCAGATTTACTTCTGAAAGCACTTATCACTTAATGTAAGTGTCACAAAGTATAAGCATCAGTGATGTGGGTAGACTTTGGTCTCATTGGTCCAGCATCAGTCATCATTTGCCAACTTGAGACTTCTGCCAAGGAAATGATGGAGCTTTCTTGCTTCAACAGTTAGGAAGATAGAATAGGGATGGTGAAGTCATCTTTGGTGGACATTAATAAGGTGTTAAACTGGAATAATGGCTGCTAACAAAATTTAGAGCAGTTGCTAAAAATTGATAATGTGTTCTTAGACTGTTTTAATAGGAGAAGAATGTCCCATACAAAGGAAGTAATAATTTGGTTGCCACCCATTTGGTAAATTTGAAGTTTGTAAAATGTTTTACATGCGTTATCTGATTTGAGCCCCACGGCAGCCTTCTAAGATAGACTCTACATATATTATTACTATTCCCATTTTAATGATGAGAAAACTGAGATTTAAAGAGGCTGTCACTTTTCCATGGTCATGCAGCATCAACCAGGTCTTCTGATCCCAAGTCTAGTGCTTTTTCAGCTATACTGTTCTACCTCTACTACTGAATTCTGTTTTAGTCAGCCCCCACTTAGAGTACTGTATTTAGTTCTGAGAAATACATTTTAAGACATGGAGAAGCTGGAGTGTGTCCAGATGAGGGAAAAAGGATGCTGAGAAAGCAAAAAAAACCCATTGTATAAAAATAGTCAAAGGACCTGAGGATGTATAGCCTAGAAAAGAAAAGACTTAAAGGGGTTGTGATCAATGTCTTCAAATCTATGAAAGTTTATCATGTGAAGAAGCATTAGTTTTACCTGCTTGACCTCCAAGGGCAGAATTAGAGCCAATGGATGGAATTTATAGGAAGACAGATTTTCACTTAATATAATGAAGAACTTCCTAGGTTTTAGAGCTGTCTAAAAATGGAATGAATTTCCTGCTACTGGAATTATTAAAACTAAGACTCAATGACCATATGATAGAGATTTTCCCCAATGAGGTAGGGGCTGGATTAGGATTAGTTAATCTCTTAAATACCATCCAACTTTAAGAGATTATGGTTCTAGTATTAAGTGAAAATGAAAATGTTTTTTTTTTTTAAACCCAGAAGGATAGAATTAATTGGGAAAAAAGTGATAAGCATTTACAGGATGAAACTGGGATGACTTCCATCTGACATAATTTTTCCCACATTTGTAGTTTGATAAGAAAATACCAAAGCAATTTGTATAGTAAACTCTACCTACTCTTTGATTCCAGCATAGTGCAATATAAAGAAGGCAGTATTTGGAATCCAAAGACTAAGGTTAAAATTACAGCTCTGACACAGTGATTTTTTGACATTTCGTCTCCCACCTCTATGCCTTTGCACAGGATGTGCCCCCTGCCTAGAATATTCTAACATTGCCTCCACTTCCTGGAACGCTTACTTTTTTTTTCTCAGTTCAGTTCAAGTATTACCTCTTTCAAGATTTACCTGATGTCTCCAGTAACTATTGTGCTCTCTACTCCAAATCACTGTATATTTCTTTTGTCTGTGTCTTGTATTAACTTCTATGTGAACATGTCACAATCCACAGTAGAATATAAACTCTTTGATGGCAGGGGCTGTTTCATTTTTGCATTTGTAACCATAACACAGCAGGCACTTAATAAATGCTTCCTGATTGCTTGAATTTCTTGATCTATGGGTTCTTCATCTGTAAAAGGGAATGAAATACTTATACTATGGACCTCACATGATTGTTGTGAAGAAAATGCTTTGTAAGTCATATTTTATGTAAAAATGGGCTATTATTATCATAAGTAAGTGATGTGACATTGCTACTTCTTAGTCCCAGATGTCCACCTTTTCCCCACTTGCACATCTGTGTGAACTATTTCCTTTTGTGTAGATGAAACTGAATGAACAAAAATAGACCTGGAGTATGGGTCCATTTTAATGAACAATTTGAATGGATAGAATTATGACCATATAACATAAGCTTTGCCTATTAAAATAACCTTGCATGGATTGATATGGCTCTTATTTTCACAGCAATTGACCTAAGTAGGAAGATCATGAATTATTTTGCCCAGATTTCTGATGAAGAAACTTGTATACAATTATACCTGTAGTTTACAGAATCATATAATTTCAGAATTGGAAGGGATCTCCAGCCTCTATGTGATGAGGAATCCTCTCTTCAGCATCTCCAGCAAATGGTCATTTAACCTCCACTTGAAGAATCTATCAGTAAGCAGCAGAACTGGGATTGAAATAGAAGTTTCTTGGCTATTAAGATTCTATCCATTTGGACAAACTGCTACCAGTCTCATTGTTTGTAGAATTGAGGTCTGGAAAACAAAGAGAATAATGACAACAATAGCAATAATAATGAAATTCCTATTCCTAAAGACTTGTGGGATATTACGTATTTATAACTTATCTGGTGGATGTTTACCCTATTAAATCATAAAGCCTGAAAAATTGGCTGAGTCTCAGCCTGTTTCCCTGCTTTCCTCTCCCTCCCAGCCTTTTTACTACCAGAATATCAATGGTGCTTTTAATAATTAGTGGCATCTGCACTCCCTTAACTTCCACTCCACACCCAGACAAGGAGTAGTGTTTAAGCTTGTCTCGAATTTCCTGCTGGAATGATGAGAGTGACGACCATGAGGATAAATAGCACAAAGAAGACCCATTTGGTTTATTACCATTCAGAAAGACCCTATGACCTAGAATGAATTGTCCAGGTTGAAGCTGATAATGTTCATTACCAGCAAAGCCAAACCTGCTATCGAGAGTTTTCTTGGCCAATTGTGTTCCCTATATGCATGCCTCTCTATTAGTATATTCTGTTTGTATGTCTTTTGCACTAACTGTATGCATTTATAGGTGTTTGTATCTGATGTTTATGGGGGTAGTTTGTTATCATTCATGCTCTGCCATTTCAGTAAATTCTCTTGCTTTGTGCTGAGTGTTAATGGACTGATTGGTAAAGGTAAATGCATTGCAATTAGGTTTGTGAGCTATACTTTTAGGAGTATGGCCCTACAGTGTACCAAGAAGTTAAGGTATCTTTCCCTGCAAGTGTGAGTTGGCAGGGAGCCTAGAAAGAACACTAAATTATGAACTACATTGGCAATCAAAAGATGTTCGAAAGAGTGTAACCAGAATGGTGAGTTCCACTTAGTGTACCATTTGAGACTGCTTCTCTCCTTCCTGGGCTATTTGAAGATTCTGAGCAAGGAGGCTCTCATCAATACCTAGATAAACAAATCTGTATATAAAAACTAGTCTGCTCTCTAGATATCAAAGGTAACTGGAGAATAACATGGAACACATACTATAGATCATAGAATAACGTCAAAAGGTCTTATTGACTTCTTTGGGGCAAAGGAATTAGAACATATTATTACTTAACAGATTTTTAGAACTATAGATCTTTGGGGTCAAATACCTATCCAGTCTAGAAATTTCCTCTGTAAGTTACATGCTTACATACATTTAGTAATATAAAGCTTGGAGCAGGTGAGGTGGGAAACATCTATTATCTTTGCAATTGGAGTACATTGAGGCTGGTAGATCGTTTGACCCTGGGGGTTTTGACCTGCAGCAAAGCTTATCAAGCATCTATGCTATATCAATATGGTGATCCCTTGGGAATGGGGTATCGTTGGGCTGCCTAGGGAGGAGTGAAGCAGAACAGGTTGGAAATGGAGGCAAGTCAAAGCTTCCACGGTATTCTTCTGTTCTTCTACCTTGAACAAGATAGGGAGACAGACCTAAAGCAAACAAAATATTAAAACCACTCCCTCACAGGGCATCTTCTCCCATTGTTGAGCAACTTTAATTGTGTGAAGTTAAAGAATCTCGGAGTTAAAAATGGGGCCTCAGAGATGATTAGTTTATCATGTCCCTGTACAAGGATCCCTTCTATAGCATACTTGACATGTGATCATTGAGCTGCCATGTGAAGACCCTTTGGTAGTGAGGAATGCGTTTCTGTGGTTTCCTTACATTGAACTGAAATCTGTCCTTGAGCAACATTCCTCCATTGTTATTAAGCAAAAGAAAACTATTCCTTCTTCTTCATTGCAACATAAGAGAGTTGGGCAGTGTTAAAGGGATGCTCTCCCTCCCTCTCCCCTCCACCAAATTTTCTCTTCTTCAGGCTAAACATTCTCAGCTTCTTCAAATAATTCTCATGTGTTATGTTTCAATTCTTTTCACCATTCGGGTTACTCTCTTTTGGACAATACGAAACTTATCCATATACTTTTAAAGTACACTTTCTAATGGTTTACCCTCTCCCCAACCTGACACTTACAGGTTTGTTCTTCTAGGGGACAGTTACTCCAGGTTTAAGGTATTCCATGAGTTTATAGTATTAAAAGAATAGTATATGAGCCCCCACTAATATGCTTACCTTCAATTGTAGACCAGTTGAAACAATTATCTCAAAATAAAGGTATTTATTGAAATTGCATAGCATAAACAACAGTAACAGAACATTCTTTCTAGAGATCTAGGGTTCACTTTCCTACAAATATACTAGTAGGAAGAGTGCATATAGAGTACATTAATAAAAATTGCATATATGTAGGGAACATTTGGCTAAAGCAACTCACACCTCTTGTCTTCAGTGGTATCCTCATGTTTTTTGACCTAGGCACAGCATCTCCTACGGTTAGGTCACTCTGTGGGCTCCGTGGGCTTGCTCTTCTCTTTTTCACTGGCTTTTCCCTTGGCCTGCTCTTTGCTGGGCTCAGTCTTCTCCACCAGCCCTGAAAGGGGTAAATCCTTTTAAAGTGCAAATGGGCCATTCCTAGTTTTGTACTCTTTACAATTTGTGATTATATCTCTCAGGAGATAAGGCACTCAAACTTTTATTTCTTTTTACAAGCTGTAAATACAATTATTCAGAGTCTGAAATAGGAAAAACTATAATACTTCATTTTTTCCATTACCAGGGGATTGAGTTGATGAGGGGGGTCCCCAGTGAATACCTTTCCCCATATTTGTACTGCCTACTTCACAGTGTTGTTTTGTGGCAAATCCCTTGCAAACAATAAAGCACTATGTAAATGAAAGAACTTTACATTTATCCTTATTACATTTCATTTTGGTAAATTTGTCCCATTGTTCCAGCCTATTGAAATGTTTTTGGATTTTGATTCTGTTATTTTGTATGTTGGCTGTCCCTTTCAGATTCATGTCAATCATAAATTTCATTAAAATTCCCATTATACTTTCATCTAATTCGTTGATTAAAAGGTATACTGCCACACGGATGCATGTGTCTCTTCAAATAAGGACACAGAACAGATCTCTCTATTCACTCATTGTGCCTAGCACAGAGCCTTCCATGATGTGTGTGCTTCACAAATATTTGTTGGTTCACTGATTTATTTTTTAATCCCATATTGATTTTCCCCTGCCATACAGAATTCTCTCCAGCATCCCTTGACATCCCCTATCAAGTGTGTACTCAATGTGCAAAAAATGTTTTCATGTTAGCCTGAGTAAAAAATAATTAGAAGAGTAAATCTGTCATAGGTGGGGAAAATCCTATCTCGCATCCTCATTCTAAACATAATGAATTTTGCATTGTCCATCCTATATTTCAACCATTCTTATCCTCACTTCATCTTCTTAGCATGAACAATGAAGATAATAACAGATTACATTTATATAACACCTTACATAAAGGCACATGCATTTATCTGCAGCTTCAAAAATACTCAGTGGGAGTGAGGACCATTTATGAAGTATACATTCTGCTCCCTAATGTGTAGTACAAGTGAAAGATAGTCACACATATGTGCATGTGTGCACGCACACACACACACACATGCAGAAAACTCAGGCAGCTGTCAAGACCTTGCCTCTCTCAATGTAATGAACTGAGCCCTCACTTCTAGGTATGACAAGATGAGTGAATTATTTTTACTTCTTTTCCACCTTAGATATAGACTATGTGCCCACTTACAGGGACTGCAATTCCTACTAAGTCCCCCCACAACCCCAAAGATGAGATAAATTTACATACCACTTTTTCATTGGCACTCTTTGCTCCCATCATGCCATGGGCAGCTAGTCCCTGGGCATGTATATATGTATGCATGCCATGCACATGCATACATACACATACACACACACACTCACACACACTCCAAGCTTTGATAAAGGTAAGTGCTGGAATGAGGAACACAAGCTGCCAGATGCAGCTGACAGCATTATAGTGAGGATCTTTGTGTCTTTCTCACACATACATTATCTCATTTGATCTTTCCAGCAACCCTGGGAGGCAGCTACTGTAGGCATATCTATTTTTAAAGATGAAGAGATTGCAAGCCAGAGATTTTAAGGGATTTTTATGGGATTGTTGGATTTAGAGCTGTAAGGGGTCTTAGCGATTACTTGATCCATCCCATTACAGAAGGAGATACACATTTTTAAACATGGTGGATGCGGGATTTTGTTTTTCTTGACTCTGTTAGGAAGGTTTTGTGTTTTGTTCTGGTCCCTCAGTGGTGATGGTAGTTTGGAGGGAGATGTGGCACTAGGAGTAGTTACAAAAAACGGCAGAAAAATAAAAGACAGAAAAAAGGCTCATTGAAATGTTTTTTAAAGTGCAAAAAAGAATGAAGAGGAACAACCTGAAGGTGTCACAGAACCACAGATGAGTGGGACAGCTTTGAATGTAACGTATGGAGGCAGCTAGATGGCATAGTGGGTAGAATGCTACACTGGAAGCCAGGACGTCCTGAATTCAAATCCAGCCCCAGGTACTTACTAGCTGTGAGACCTTAAGCAAGTCATATAACCTCTGCTGGCCTCAGCTTTCTCATCTGTAAAATGAGGATAATAATAGCACCTACCTTCCAGGTTGTTGCAAGGACAAAATGATATAATATTTGTAAAGTGCTCTGCAAACTTTAGAGCACTATATAAATATGATGTTGGTTAGTTATATTGATTATTTTTTATATTATTATATTATTCCATATTTAAGAAACAAATACTGAGCATTAAATATTTGAAAAGAAAAGCAAGTTATTCATCATAGAGAATCACAGTTTTATGTTAAAAAATGCAATGATAACAACAAGAAGAGATATGACTCATCCCTTCCTTTTATTGATGAGGACATTGTGGGCCAGAACAATTGGGTATAGCTTGCCCAAGATCTCGTTGTTTGTAAACGACAGGATTGAGATTGGAACTCGGGGCACCAGTGCTTTTTCCATGACAATCGTCATTAACAGATCATGTACCAGTTTCTCCCCACTATCAATCGCTTAATCCACTTGTTTGTTGTCTATGGCCCTAATGATTGCTAGGTCAGAACTTGACTGGTCTATAGTACATAGGAAATGTCATCACCAGGAGAGAGTCTTCTGTGTTCACTGGGAATGCTATATTCAGAAGGTGAAGTACCTTGAGGATTACAAACAAGCTCTGGTGGACAATGGACTTGAGCTCAACCTCCTTCTAAGACACTGGGGAGAGTCATTGGGTACTTTCCATGTCATTACAGTAAATGATTGTATTTTACCTCATGTTTGTATGAGGTAGTCAGATTGATTGTTTTGTCTGAATGGATTAGTCACAGTATCATAGAAATAGTGCTGGATTCGGAGTCAGGAGACTTGGATCTTAATAATTACTCTCTATGTGACCATGAGCAAGTCACTTAACTCCTCCTTCCCAATGGCCCAGGTTTGCCACCTCCTTGTATTCCTCCATGTACTCTCTCTCTCTCTCTTACACGCCCCCACGTCCAATCAGTTGTCAGATCCTGTCTTTTCGGCCTTTATAACACCTCTTGTATATGCCTCCTTCTGTCCTATGACTCTGCCACCATCCTAATGTGGTCCTCATCACCTCACCCCTCGACTATTATGATAACCACTCAGTTGTCAAATGAATCTTCCTTAAATTCAGGCCTAACCATGTCAGCTCTCTCTTTAATAAACTCCAGGGGTTCCCTAACACCTACAAGTTCAAATATAGAATCCTCTTTTTGACTTTTAAAGCCCTTCATAACATGGCACCCTCCTACCTTTCCAGTCTTCTTACATCTTATTCCCACCCATGAAGCCTGAGATCCAGTAACTACACACAACTCTCCATCTCCTCACCCCCAAACATTTTCCCTTTGGTGTCTCTCAAGTCTGGAACTTCTAGCTTCTCTGGATTCCTTCAAGCCTCCATCTTTTACAAGAAATCTTTCTCAGTCTTAGTTAACCTTAGCACTTTCCTTCCAACATTAGCTCCAACTTATCCTGTATGTATTTTGTTTGTACAAAGTTATTTGTATGTTTTCTCCTCTGTAATATTGTGAGCTCTGTGAGAGCAGGCACTGCTTTTCATTTTTCATTGAATCCCCAGTTCTTAGCACTTATACCCGGCACATAGTAGGAGCTTAATATTTAAATGCTTGCTTACTTGTTGACTTGAAATACAGTGACCAAAATATCAAAACAAATTCATAGACTCCAGATTAAGAACCCTTTATCAATCTTGGTTTTCTCAAGTATACAAGAAAAGCAGTT
This sequence comes from Petaurus breviceps papuanus, assembly GCF_028583685.1. Lineage (NCBI taxonomy): Eukaryota > Metazoa > Chordata > Mammalia > Diprotodontia > Petauridae > Petaurus > Petaurus breviceps. The sequence goes on along the minus strand of NW_027187372.1, from coordinate 36,470,739 downwards.
GGATTAGAACCTCCAACTTTAAAGGTCTAAAATTCTATACTGCTTCTGTTTCTAGGATGTAACCAACCAATCAACTGACAAGCATTTACTAAACACCTATTATGTGCCAAGTACCATGCCCGACTCTGGGGGTACACAAGGGAAAAAGAAAAGAAATGTCTCTTGCCCTCAAAAAGCTTATCATGCATGCACATAGTCATGGGCAAATTATATACAGAATAAATACAAGGTGGGCCAGTACAGTCCCAGCAACTCAGAGGAGTCATGAAAGGCTTCATATTGGAGGTAACCTCTGAGCCTAACTTGGAAGAAAACCAGGGATTTTCAGAAGGAGAAGCGAAGAGACAGTTAGACTGCACAGTGGATAAAGCATTGGGCTTGGAGTCAGGAAAGACCTGAGTTCAAATCCAGCTTTAGACACTTACTAGATGTTTGACCCTGGGCAGTCGCTTAATGTTTATCTTGGTTTCCTCATTGTAAAGTGAGGATAGTAATTGTACCTACCTCCTAGGGTTATTGTGAGGATCAAATGAAATAATAATTTCAAGGCACTTAGCATAGTGTCTGGCACATAGCGAGCAGTATATAAATGTTAGCTATTGCTATTATTAAGTGATGCAGAGGTCTTCATCGCCTTCCCAGCTCACATCACAGTTCTGCCCTCTTTTCCAGTGAAGATCTGAGCAGAACACTTTTCTCTTACTATTCCAATCTCCCTGTACCTCTCTCCCCATTTGAGATGATTCAGTGGAACCTTCAGAGGCCCATATTAATTTCCTTCTCTGTCTCATGTATGGGTCAGCCAAAGGATTCCTGCCCCAGGACTGCAGGATGCATTTATCTTTGAAACAATGCAACCAAGAAGGCGTGTTGGGGATGTTCATAATGGAAGGAGACACCAATACTAGGTTTATTCAATGAATTATTCTATTGTCACTAGCCAGTCCGATAGGCAACTATCATCTATTAAAAGTCTTATGCTTAGAGTATCTCTGAATAAACCCCCAGAAGACTGACCTATTCCCAGGGCTATCTGGCTTCCTGTGCCTCCCTATAGTTAACTGCTGTTCATGCTCCCCAGTTTGGAGGCACTCTGATCCACTGGGATCAATCCTATATGGCTCAGGAGCCCTGCTTTCTCATTGCCCCAAGATCGGTGATTTCAGACAACTTATTGAAACCTTTCTGAGACACATAAAGATAGAATCCTAGGTGCAAGCTGGAAGGGACTTCAGAAGTCAGCATTCTCCTCATTTTATTTTATACATGAGGAAATGAGGTTTCTAGAAATGAAGTGATTTCTTTGGGGTCACATAGATAAAAACTGGCAGATACAGGATTTCATCCCAGCTCCTTTGCCTCCAGACCCAGGGATCTTTCCATCATACTATCACACTGTGCTGGGCAGGATGCAGAGAGGGAAGGGAGAACTCATTACTGATTTTTCATCAAAGCTAGATGTCATAGTGGATTGAATGCTGGATTTGGAACAAAGAAGACTTGGGTTTGAAACGTGCCTCAGATGATTACCAGTTGTGTAATGCTTGGTAAGTGCCTAACTTCTCTTAGCCTCAGTTTCTTCATCTATACAGTGGGGATGATAACAATATCTATCTTTCCTGATTGTTTGACAAACCTTAATATGCTACATCAATATTATTATTGTTATAATATTTATTTCCTGCCTTCTATGAAGAGGATGAGGACATATGGGATCATAGTTGTTGAATTATTTATACAAAGGTAATGTATTATTTTAAGCCTAGACCCCTCCAAGAGCTGACATAGTGAAAAAAGTATGAGATGTGTAAGTCAGAAGACATGGGTTTGAATCTCTGCTCTGCTACTTACTATCTGTGCTACTGTGAGCAAGTACTTTCATCTCTGGGGGCTGTTTTGACCCCTTGTAAAATAAGGGGGCTGGGTGACATGACCTAAGTGTTTTCTTTTTAACCCAAATATTAAGATTTAGGGTGTTGGGGTGGTTGGGTGGTGCAGTAGATAGAGCACTGGCCCTGGAGTCAGGAGGACCTGAGTTCAAATCCAGTCTCAGACACTTAACACTTACTAGCTGTGTGACCTTGGGCAAGTCACTTAACCCCAATTGCCCTCCCCCCCCCCCCAAAAAAAAGATTTAGGATGTGACTAAGGCCCTCACACAATATGAAACTAGAAACTTCAGAAAATTCTTAATGTAATAGAACTATTTAGCCCTAGACCAGAGAGATTAGGTACAAAATATTAGAATTTTGCCATTTCAATTTGGAAATGGAAAATGCTTTCCCAGCAGATAGTTGTTAAAATAGTAAAGGCAGCAGCAACTGAGGGTCAGTTAAAAGTACATATAAAGTGTTTACTATGAACCAGGCAAAGTGTTACATAGTAGGAATATAAAGAAAGAAAGAAACGTGCTATCTTCCCTCAAAGGACTCACATTCTAATGGAAAGGCCACAAGCAAATAACTATACACACAAGATATGTGCAGTATAGACGGATGTAATCTTTGGGGGATGGTACTAGCAGTAAAGGGCAGTTAGTGGATAGAATATGGGACTTGAAGAAAGGAAGACTCATCTTCCTGAGTTCAAATTTGACCTCAGACACGCGCTGTAAGACCCTGCGCAAGTCACTTATCCCTGTTTGCCTCAGTTTCCTCATTTGTAAAATGAGCAGGAGAAGGTAATGACAAACCTCTCTAGTATCTTTGCCAAGAAAACCCCAAATGGGGTCACACAGAATTAGACATAGTTGAAAAATGACTAAATAACTAGCAACAGGATGTGGGGATGGGGATCAAGGACCAGGAAAGGCTTCCTACAGAAGGTAGAATAGGGGGGGCGGCTAGGTGGTGCAGTGAATAGAGCACTGGCCCTGGAGTCAGGAGGACCTGAGTTCAAATCCAGCCTCAGACACAACACAAAAACTAGCTGTGTGACCTTGGGCAAGTCACTTAACCCTAATTGCCCTCCAAAAAGCAAATCCCCTTTTCAGGAAAATAACTAGGCTGCACTATTTAGATGATTTCTAAGTCAATTTCTACTTTCACATCCCTTCTTTCTTCTTTTTCTAGAGGATGCCAACCTTTTGGTCCTTTTTCACAGTCATCATGACTTCTTCTAAGTGAAGACTGAGAAAGCGAAAGAAGTCAAAACTCCAATCAATTTCACTTCCCCAGCTCCCATCATTGCCTTCTTAAAGAAGGAAGTTGATGTTTTCAGCAGTGTGGTTTCATCTGTAGATTTCATTTATCCAGATTATCTGATCTCTGAAAAAATAAGGGATTTGATAGAAAAATAATAAAATCAATTTTAAAAAGAGGTTCAAATAGATGGGCTTAATAACATGCAAAGTTATTCTGCCTTGGGCCCCACTATTATTGCTGTGGCCCTACTTAAATTTCATCAGCAAAGCAGGATCTGGGCCAAGTTCTTCATAGAGTTTCAGTGAGTACTGGGATGGTTCAGGAAGCTGTGTTGGGAGACCTGGGATCGGTTCTGGCCTCAGATACTTGGCACCCACACAAAAGTAACTGGCTGTGTAACCTTGAGCAAATTACTTAACCCCGATTGCTTTAAAAAAAAAAAAAAGAAGGTAGAATTGGAGCTGAGTCTTAAAAGGGCCCATGGAAGCCAGGAGACAGAGACAAGGAGGGAGAGCAACAGGGACAGCCTTGAAAAGGGATGGAGCAAGAAGCTAGGGCCTAGGGTTTAAGACACAGCAAAGAGACCAGTGTGGCTGTGTCATAGAATGTATAGAGTCCAGGCAGGAGGGGCCAGAGTGTGAAAGGCTTGAAACACCAAATGGAGATCTTTATATTTAATCATAGAGGTATTAGGGCTAGAGGAGTGGTTACATACAAATGAAGGTTAACTTGGTGTTAAGTGACTTTCACAAGGTCATACAGTAAGCTTCAAACTCAGTGTTTTTCCAATTGCACCAGAGATGCCTGTGTTGGATCTGGCCATGGTAACCCTCTCTGTCTTTGTCTTTTTCTCTGTGCCTTTCTCTTTCACACAAACACATAGAGTTTCATATGCACTGAAACAGATATGACTCCCCTCCCCCCACTCCCTGTCCCTACCATCCCCACTCCATCTCTAGAAGAGAGATTGGTGACTGAATTATTTTTATTCTGTCGAGACCACACGACAAATGTTAGTTTTTTTTTTTTTTAAACAGAATATTTTATGAAGTCATTCCCTTTGGTCCTTAGCCAGTCTTTATTTTTGTTTACTCTACTGGGAAACTTCCAGGCTGTGACAGAAAAGAGAAAAAGCTTTAATAAGTCCCCCTAAGTCAAACTAGCCAAAGAAAGCAACCAAGAGACAGGCTTTGAGTGGGAGAAAGCCCAATCCTTGTCACTTGGGGCTGTTTCTTAGATAGGGTGTCTATGATTGTGGTTCCCCAAGGCTACAACAGCAGATCATAGGTTTGTTTCACCTCCTGCACAATGTCAAGCAATTGTTTTGGCTGATGATCTCAATTGCAGTGAATGTTTATTTTAGTGTTCTGGAGAAACAGTTCTTATCTGTCTTTACATTTATATTATTTTTCACTGTGGGCACCAACACCTAAGGGTGTACCATTCACACCCCCCCCCTCTCCTTCTCTCTCCTCTCTCTCTCTCTCTCTCTCTCTCTCTCTCTCTCTCTCTCTCTCTCTCTCTCTCTCTTCCTCCCACCTCTGCTTTCCTTTGTATCTGTGACTATCCGTATTTCTGACTCTGTGTTTCTCTCCCTATCTCTCTATCTCTTCCATATGGAGAATTTTTATTCTAAAATTTCTAGTTCTGAGTATTGGATTTAGATTCCCAATTCAATATAGGAATTCATATCATTGGTTTTTGGTAGAAAGATAGAGTGTGCTTGATGGAATCATCTATCCTTTTAAGCCCAAGTCAAATGCTTACTCTCCTAACACCCCACTCCTCATTCTCTTGTTCATAGCTGTTAATCTGTCTTTCTGGCATTTATTTTTGTTCCCGATTCACCCTTCTCCCTACTGGATTTTATACTTCCTTGGGGGCAAGGACAATGTTTTATTCATCATGGCACCCCCTTAGCTGTATTGCACAGAGCCTTGATTAGGACTCAATACACTTTAGTGAATTAAAGATTCCCCAAAGGGCTAGAAGTAACCTGGTGCAGTAACATTGCTACCTCTCTGCCTTTTTACATGCCCGGGCTAAGGGCAAAGAAGTGATTTTTTCCAAAACAGGACCCAACATTCAGAAAGGAAGCATGGCATAATGGAAAGATCACTAAACTACCTTGTTTTAAATCCTGGCTTTGCTACTTACTGATGGTACCATCTTGGCAAGCTGCTTAATTCCTCCAGGCTTCAGTTTTTTCATCTGTCAAATGGGATGGTTGGGTTAGATAGAAAGTTAATAACACAGGTTTTTTCCAGTCAGGGTTCAGTTGTACCAATCCACTTTTGGGATCTGGTTCTCAGGGAAAGAATGAAGTCTCTTTGCTCTTCTAGGGACCCCATTGTTGTAGTCTGAAGGTCTTGAAGTCAAGGGCAGCTTACTCTAAAATAGTCAAAGGAAAGGAAGAGGGCAGTCTTCTCTTTTTCACCCTCTCTCTTCACTACCTCCATCAGATATTAAGTTCCATTCTTTTCTAGAAAAAGAAAAAAGAAAAAATGGAAAGGAGCCCAACTTGGGAAAATGGAAATTATACCATTCCTATACTATCCTTTCCCCTCCCCCAAGAAGCAAAATTCTCTGCAAGTCTCTGAATTTCTCCTCTTGTCCCTACCTTACAGGTTGGCTTTTCATAAGGTTGTGTCTGGGCTTGGCCAACTGATAAAGCTGAGTAATTTTGCTTTGTCCTATGATAGATGAAGATATTCTATCCCTTACCCTGAGTGCTAGAGAAGGGGCAGATTACTGGCTTAGGGAACCATGGGAAGGGAAAGTCTGAGAATGGGGCTACTAGAAACAATGACTGGATATTAAATGGGAGTATTTGCAATTATTCTGAATGGGAAAAGGAGAAAGATGCCAATTTACACTGAGAGAGCACCTCCCAAACATTATTTAGAGGAAAGAAGCTATTTTAAAGGCTTTAACTGTAGGAAGAATCCTTCACTAAGCAGAGTTTACCAAATGCCTCATTTGGAAGCACAGGGTAGAGAAGGGAACAGATTTAAATTAGGATGATTTCAAAGAAACAAAACATCAGAAATCAGAATGGGGTTCCTAGTCTGAGAGGGTGGCTGGCATGCAGGATTCCTGATGTCTTTTAATCCTAGGTGTCTGATATTCTAAAGAGATAAAATAAAAATAATGATTTTTTTTTTTAAAAGAAGAAGATGTGATACCTTGAGATAGCCTTTATCTTGTACTACTAAATGAGCTAAATAAATATGTCATTGGAGGATATAAGAGAGCAGAATTAATACAGTTGAACAAAAAGTCTGGGATGCTGAAGATGTGCCAGACAGCAAAACAGTTGCTCCACAAGCACATGAGGATGGTACAAGAAGCTCAAGGGCAAAGACAACAGATCCGAGGGATGCCTTTGCAAATACTGAGGAACCCGGGGGAAATAGGAAAGGCCAGACATGAAAACTTCACCATTCCAGAGGAATTTCCCTGAACTAAAACAACAACAAACAACAACAAACCTCATGACTCTAGACAAATTATATAACCTCTTGTTAATTTCCTCACTTCTAGAATGAAAGATGGCCCTTTCTGGACCTATGGTCCTATGATTCCAGGGAATGGATGGAATAGGCATTTATTAAGCCTCCTACGTGCCAGGCACTATGCTAAGGGCTTTACAAATATGATCTTATCCGATCTTTATAACAGCTCTAGAAGGTAGGTGCTATTATTACTCCCATTTTACAGCTGAGGAAACTGAGGGAGAATGAGGGCAAGTGACTGTCCATTTCAGGGTTGGGGAATCTGTGGCCTGGAGTTTGGATTCAATCAAAGATCTGCATTTGAGGACCTAGAGGGCCACATGTGGCCCCAAGGCCACAGATTCCCCACCCCTGGTCCAAGGTCATGTAGTTAGTAAGTGTCTGAGGCCAGATCTGAACTCATGTCTTCCTGACTCCAGGTCCAATGACCTATTGATTGAACCACTAACTACTTCTAGATCTAAGATCTAGTTGCCATATCTTGGGCTTATGAGTCTAAGCCCAAGGGAAAAGAATATCAGGGACTTCTGAGCACAGGACACAGGGGAGATATTTACCTCCAATACCTTTACCAGTGCTTAAAGATCATGGTTAAAAGTAGAGAAACTGTTGGCCATGCGTCTTAGACCCTTTAGGTCCGGGTGGCATGGAACTTCTTGAACACGAACAAAGCATTGCCCAAATATTGTCTATAAAGGCCTCAATGGAAAGAGAGAGGACAAGGCTGTCCTGAAATATGATTTATTTGTACTTCGAGGCCCAACTTATATTCTGTCTCCTCTAGGAAGCCGTCTCTGTCTACCCCCCAGCCCATGATTCCATATGGCACTCAGAGTACATAGGATACTACCCACCACTTCACTGTACTCTGATTGTCCTGTGTTGTCTTTCAGTTCAGTTAGCTAGAGGCTTTTGTAATTTCTACCATGTTCCATGTCCTGTACAAGAAGCTAGTTGTTTCATATGTGAGGCTCCTATCTTTCCAATGAGAATGGAAGCTCCATGAGGTGAAGACTTGCTTCCTGTGATTCTTTTGTATTGCTTCAGGAGTTAGCACTGACACTGAGCACATATTAGGTGCTCAATAGATACTTGCTGACTTTTGAAATCAAGCTGAAGGGGGCGGCCAGGTGGCTCAGTGAGTAAGAGCCCGGCCCCAGAGTTGGGAGACCTGGGATTGGTTCCTGGCTCAGATACTTAACACCCACACAAAATAACTGGCTGTGTAACCTTGAGCAAGTTACTTAACCCCAATTGCTTAGGGGTGGCCAGGTGGCACAGTGAGTAAGAGTGCTGGCCCCAGTATTGGTAGACCGGCACCCACACAAAAATAACTGGCCGAGTAACCTTGAGCAAGTTACTTAACCCCGATTGCTTATAAAACAAAACAAAAAAAGAAATCAAGCTAAAGGCAAAGATCATGTGTGTAATAATGGAGAGAAAATCTACAGCACATCACAGTCGAGGGTGGCAGTTGCTTAGACTATCACGTGTAGTGGGATGGACAGCCATCCATTGGTACTTATATAATGTTAACAATTGACATTTATATCACTTTAAACTTTGAAAAAATTTACATCCATTACCTTATTTGAGTCTCATAGTATTGTTGCTACTACTGGCATTACTCTCCCCACCTTATAGCTGAGTAAACTGAGGAAATATAGCTGAGGAAACCCAGAAAGGTTAAGTGATATCATCAATTATATTGATAAGGCTAGTAAGTGACAGTGGTGGGATATGAACATAGATATTCCTGACTTCAAGCCCAGTATACTATTCACTCCACCCCACTACCTCTCATTATTGAAAAGACACTACAACTTCAGCGTGAGCTACAGCACATAGAACTGAATTAGAGGAGAAGATAAGACTGGATTGCATTGGGAATGTGGGAAACATTTTCAATGGCCCCAAGCAGGTCACTGTTACAGAAGGCCATTGCTTAAACATTAGTATTTGCCCAGGGATACTACATGCCTGCAAATGGAACACCATGATCTCTGAAGAATCAAAATTACAATCTTCTGAAAAGGCAGTGAATGGAGAGATGTATGGCAGGTGTAAATAGACTGCAGGGTATTACCAACAGTAACTTGTGCTCTAGACGTTGTGTAGGAGATGCCACTGAGAATTATGTGTAACCAGAAGAGGAGATGCCCTAATCATGTAGCAAAAATGAGGAAGAGTACTCAGACAGCCCAAGTATTATACTGCCATGTCATGCATTCAACAAGCATTTATGTGTCAGGCATTGTGGTAGTTGCTGGAAATACAAAGACAAAAATGAAACAGTCCATGAACTCAGTGAGCTTACATTCTACTTTGATGGATTGGTAATCTCATTCATGTGCTCACTTACTCCTACAATTTGGATTGGCACCCAGCTGTGTCCTGTCTTCCTGTGTGACTCCTGTCCATGGATTTCCATGCAACCTTCACAGGAGTCCCACTCAGTATGCCTTCCCCTCTATCTCTTGATGTTTCATGGACAGCAAAAAAACAAATGGGCTATCCATCAATTATCTCTCACTCTCATCAGGACTGACTCTTTTTTTCCTGGTTATACATCTCTCAGATGACATCTTTGTTATGTATAAACTATGATTGTTTGGTAATTTTTACTTGTGTTTTTAATTTCAAAAGTCAACAGGTATATGATATCCAAAGAAATATGAAAAGAACCAGAGGAATGCTTCTGGAATATTGAGTAGCTTTCCTATGGAGGGTATTTAGCCACAGATCATCTTCTGAGCTACTTTTCTAGAGAATGTCTCCTACTGCTAGGGTTCTGGGAGTACTATGTGGGTCTAGACCATATTTATACACACACACACATATATGTATATATACACACATATATGTATATCATATAGTGAGCTTCCTTTTAATAGTCAGCCAGTAGACACAACAGACTCATAGCAAAAGCATTTATTAAGATGACATAGGAAAAACAGTAGCTCCAAAATATTCTTCTCTATAAGTTTGAGATGCATTCTCCCACAAATACATAACATAAATGGGATGAGATGGCAGAAACTTAAGAGTACAATAGTAGTGAGGTACATATTTGAAGAACACATGTGGCCAGGGTCACATATGCCCATGGAAATAGAGGGTCTTAATTACCCATTTCTCTTTGTAGAATCCTCTCTGCAGGTTTTCCCTAAATATAGCATCTCTGTTGGGCAAGTTGTTTAGATGAGCTCCTAGGGTCTGTTCTTTATTATTTCTTGTCTGACTAGAGAATATGTCTGTGGGACTTGCTGAATGTGTCTTAGCTATGCCTTGGACTCTACTGAAATGGTGAATTCAAACTGCTGGGTGGCGTGTCTCCTACTGGTGAGGAGTTCTGCTGCTACAAGCCATGGATGATGTATATGAGTGAGAAGAGAAATCCCCCCACCCCCACTCTCTGGTATAATCCCATTAAGCTTCTCTGAGCATAGGCTGAACAGATTTCACTGATTATATTTTAATGGGTCAATTGCAAGGCCAATGGCTATACCTCCCTTTCTAATTAAAGATGGAATTTGTTTGTACTTCATATAGGGATAACAGATTGTTTGTGGCCACATATTTAACTAGTTTACTACTTCATTAACACTTCGTAATTACATTTTGGACTTTCTGGACTGAGTGGTAGTAGATGATCAACTTCCCTACATATCTAAAAACGCAGTCAAGAATTTTAAGAATTGTACAAGAGTAGGCATAAGAAGGCTTAGATATGCACTGGTTCATAGTACCTATGTGACTTTGAGTAAATAATAGCCGTTCTGGTTTCTTTTTCTGTAAAGTGAAAAGGTTGAATGGGATGATCACTAAGGTTCCTTCTAGCTCCATGAAATGTTATTATTTCTTATGGAAGTGCTGAAGTGGGCTTCAGCACAGTTCTTCTGGACATCTGAGGTCACTAGAATTCTGTGTCTATGGAAAGAGCTGATAAAAAGTCTTGATTGGTAGATTGTTTCAGGGTTGGAACATCTAGGTCTTGATTAGTGTAAATAACGAATCTCCTGAAGTGGTCATGGTATATTTTATGTAAGTATAACTTTGAACAATGTGATTTGAACAGGCAATTGTACCACACCACTTCAAGGCATTCATTATTTGCATGGATTGGGACCAAGCTATGTTTCTTCTCCATTTACCTAGCATTGACCAGGTTAGGTTTAATGACCGGGCTGCCAGCAGTTTGAAACAGTTGTTATATAGGGAAACAAGCTGGATATAGAAACTAGCAACATAAATAAGCAAAGTGATGGTCAGAGTATAAGGATTAGGTTCAACTCAGAGAGTCACAGTTGAAGATGGCTTGCCATTGAAAACAACAAGAACAGTATTAAAGAAGTCCAAACCGGCCAAGTTAATTCATTTCAGTTCAATTCAGCCAATCTACATTAGGCACCTACTATGAGCAAGGCTTAAGGAAAAAAATGAAAGAGTCTCCATCCTCAAGGAACTTGTACTCAAATAAGGACATAACAAATACATAGATAAGAAAATACAAAGCATATAAAACCAATATAAAGTGAGTGAGAGAGAGAGAGACAAAGAGAGACAGAGACAGAGAGAGACAGAGATGGACAGACACACACACACATAGAACACTAACAATCAGGAATCTGAAAAGGTCATGTAGAAGAGATATCTAAGCTATAGGGATTCTATGAAGCAGAGGTAAAGAGAGAATGCATTCCAGATATGGTATGCCATGGGCATAAAGGGAGATAATGGTGCGGTGTATATGGGGAAAAGTTATCCTTTTGAGTACAACAGAAAGTGAGTGAAGGGGAGCAATATAAATTTTCTTAACTTTTTTATGTCATGGATCCCTCTAGTACATTGGTGAAGTTGTAGATCCTTTCTTAAAATTAATTTTAAAAGCATCAAATAAAAAGACATAGAATAACATAGGATTACAACTCTATTGAAATTTAGTTACCAAAATATTTTTTAAAACAAGTTCACAGACCCAGATTAAGAACCCCTGAACCAGAAAGTCACATGGAAGCCATATTGTATAGACCTTCAAATGCTGGGCTGAGGATTTTGTATCTTATCCTAGAGGTACTAGGGAGCTACTGAAAATTTTTTTGAGTAGCATGAGGCTTGACATGTTGAGAGCTGCGTTTTAATCTGATCAGTTTTGTTAAATATATGGATCAGATACATAGGAGTTGGCTGACTAACTGAAATGGGGAGGAATAATGAAGCATTAGAATAGGCTGAAGGGTTGGGAAAGCCAGATCAAGCTAGGAGTTTGTTGTTGAGTCATTCTGATATGGTTCAAGGGGTTCAGGGACCCCTCAAAGACTGAAGTACAGGAGAGGGTCATCTGGAATGAATTCATAGACTCAAGCATTTTTTAAGTCAAGTTGGCAAAGTTTATTTTAATGCCAATATGGAGGGCAGAGCTCCTTAGGGAACTTGCAACTTAACAGGAATAATGCTAAAGCTTATATAGGAAAAGTAGTGGATTATCTGGCAGATATGCTAATTAAGTAATAATTTACAACCTTGGTCTCATTGACTATTGGAAACCAGGGGAAGCGGTTTTTCGAGGTTGTGTTAAATGTTATGTCTATAGCAAGAGAGCATTGAGAGTTGATGTCTAAGGGCAGCTAGGTAGCACAGTGAATAGAGCACTGGCCCTGGAGTCAGGAGGACCTCAGTTCAAATTCAGCCTCAGACACTTAACACTTACTATGGTATGACCTTGGGCAAGTCACTTAACCCCAATTGCCCTGCCTTACTCCTCCAAAAAAAAAAAAAGGGAGTTTATTTCTATAGCTTGATCTCTGGATTGAATATGATAACTGTGGGAATCAATACATGATAATTCTGCTGTTACAAGATAGTCCTGTTTTTAGAAGAGAATTTCTTCAGAGGTCAGCTTTTTCTTCTGATGGGGAAAGTTTGTGTTACTGGGGCTCACTCATGAGTAATTGCTAGGCATAGTGTCCTTGGGCTGGAAAGAAAACTGTCAGAGATAGTGTTTTGAAGCTAGGGAGAAAAGTGATTTTGGAACTGGGGTTCAATCACAAGCACCCAAGCACCCCATCAATTTTTTAGTCATATCCAACACTTTGTGACCCCATTTAGGGTTTTCTTGGCAAACATACTGAAGTGGTTTGGTATTTTCTTCTTCAGCTCATTTTACAGATGAGTACCTGAGGCAAACAGGGTTAAAGGACTTGACTGGGGTCACAACTAGTAAGCATCTGAGGCTGGATTTGAAATCATGAATATGAGTCTTCATGACTCCAGGCCCAGTACTCTATTCACCACACTACCTAGCTACCCATGGAGTTTGTTGCTAGCTATTAAGGAAACAGCAGTTTATCCCCTCTCCATGTGCTTTTTAATATACACCAGCCACGGTCCCTTCTGTCTGTGGAAGGGGATGGGGCATTCAGAAGGTGGGGCTCTTACTACTAGACTCAACCATTCTAGAGAGAATGCATTACCCTAGATTGCAGTAACAAAGTAATATTAGATGATGATTGAATCCAAAATGGTGAAATGGGTTGGGGCAAGGGGAAAGGAGGAGGATGAAGAGAGTAATGATGGAGAGAACAGAGTTTCTCATTCTTAGGCAGTTGAGCACAGTCTTGTCTTGAGTTTTTGTCATCTTTTTTAATCCCTTTAGCACCAAGTATAAAAAACAACAGCAACAACTAATAATGGCTGCCTAGTGGAGGGAAAAAACAATGATTCAAGCATGAGAATCATTTCCTTATTGATCTCCTTTTTCTTCATCTCCTCCTGACCCTTAGTGGTTTCAGCACCAGCCTCAGTATTCAAAGAAACCATAACTCAGACCTTAAGATTGGACTTTGTTTAAGAAAGTGCTTAACATTTTTCTTCTTACAACCCAGGGAACTGCAATTCAGGTGTTTAATCATCTTTACAGCCTGCAAATATTGGGGATTTATGGAAAGCATTTAAACTCAGTTGAAAAATAAAAACAGAGTGTCCTAAATTCGGGGTAAATTCTTACTCTCGTTATGGGTGTTAATTTATGATTTGACAATGATTTCAAGGTTTTAGCCCAAATCCCATGGGGCTTGTATTTTCTCATTATTCAGCCTGGTTTTATTCTTGTTGTCAAATGAATCACACACAGCTGATGGGTGTTTTTTCTGTTTCCCATTATTCACATCCAGTCTATGGAACTATGACCCCCATGGGAGAAAGACCAAGCTAGCCCTTATGATGTCCCACTCACCATGGTGATGGAAAGGCCTGGTGCTTCTAAACCTTATTTCTAGAGTGTTACAAGGCTTCTGAATGTCAAGGACCCAGGTGAGAGTCGCCCTTGCCTTGGATTGTCAAATCCACCCTGGGACTCCTGGCTAGTGTAGTATTGTAAGTAGAATGATTGCAAAGAAATGAAAGAATTTCTGGGGGAGAGGAGTGCTGTGCACTGACTGCTCAGAAATTTTAACTCCTTTGATACTGCAGTGGTTGATCACCCATACTGTGTTGGAGAGGCTGGCTGGGTATCTAACATAAGCACCTTGTCATCTCTGTGTCAGAAGTTTTTAATCTACATAGTAGGGATTTAAAAATGCATGTTTGAATGAATAAGTAAATCATTCAGGCTTACAAATCTCAATATATGAACAGCTTTATTTACAAGCGGATGGCAACATTAGGACTCACAGTGAAGAGCTCCTTTCCCAGTGCACCATCCCAGTGACTTACAGTACTGGCAGGGTTACAGTCAAGTGTAGTCGCCTTTTTCTCTTCCACACCAACTGACCCTTTCCCTCTGACCCTTCTACTTGAGACAGCTTGCTTGTTTCCTTTGTTGTCACTGATGTCTGCAGACCTCTCCAATTGTAGGGTTAATTGTTGGGACAGGAGCTGTGTGTTAGGGAATTCCTCCTCAGCCCTTGCTCTCCCCATCCCTGTCCTTCACAATTCTCCATCCTGAAATTTTCCTCAGTTCCCAGCAGACCACCCCTCATTTATCAGCCCACCCCGACACTGTCCTTCATGTTTCTGCCATTCTCCTTGGCTTCCAGCAGGTGGTGCTTGCTGCCTTTCCAGGAGGCTTGTGGGGAGAACCTTCAGGTGTGTTTCAACTCAAAAACATTCCTCTTACTCTTAAGCCTCCTTTTACATGCAAGAGTAGTCTCTCTGGGGCCATAGGGATGCTCTAACTCACAATTCACAAACAAGTTTCTGTCTCCAACTCTGCAAAACCTCAAAAGGACTCACTCCCTTCAGACTAGGGCTTTATCCCAAGAGAGCTGATGAAGGATGGGGAAACTTGCCCCTGGACCAGAGATTTGAAGGGCAGCTGACCTACTTCTCCAAAGAAAAGAGGCTGCAGGAAGAGATGGAAGACCAGGACTCAGTGATGGTTAGTTAAAACCTGAGGTGAGTTAAGTTGATGAGAGTGGAGGGTTCCTTAAGTTTGCTCCAGGCAGGCAGGATCTAAATTGTGGGAAGGCCTTGGGTTCCAGAGAGATCCCGAGTCCCTTGGTCCAGTGAATTGCTGGTCCTCTCAGTGATGACGATAGTTTGGAGGACAGCGGACCCCTGGGAACACCATTGTCTTCACATTTTGTGACCCTTGTATTTCCACCTGATGGCTTACCCTCCCCCTCCTCAGCTTCTCAGACTTTCCTAAGGCTTGGGAGTGTGTGTGGGTGGATTGTGAAGAGGAAAGGAAGATGTTGGATGGGAGGGCCAGGTTGAAAGTGCAAAGGCAAGGGGAAGACACTTTAGGGCCCATAGATACTGAAGGGGAGAGGAGCTGAACTGGTGTAGGCAGGGTAAAGTACTTTCCTAGGTTTAAGATTCTCTACATTTCTCATCTCAACCTTCCATGGGAGAGGGACAGTGAGGAGTGGGGCTCTTAGGGTGGGAGAAGGGGACTAATTTCATGCCTTCCTGGAAAGTCTTCGCTTCTGGACCCGTGGTGTGGGCTACAACCAAGTGAGGAAACTCCCTCTACAAAGGTAGTGGAGGTAAGCTGGCACCTTTTCTGCAAATTGCTCTTATCGTTACCTAGAACACTGAGAAATTAAATCGCTCGCCTACAAGTAATATGTGACAGAGAAGAACTCCAACATGCTTTTTTAGGCTTTGAGGCCAGCCCTTTTCCCACTACATCCCACTCCCTGCTTCTTCCCCCCCCCATCCCACTCCCTGCTTCTTTCCCCCTCCCCCCATCCCACTCCCTGTTTCTTTCTCCCCTGCCCCACATCCAGTCAGGCCTTTTTTTCCCCCAGAGCAAGAGTCTTTATCTTCCATTCCCTTCTTCCTTTTGATGGGGTACCTGTGAGTGAGAGGGGTACATGGTTTTATTTTTAAAGGGTAGGCTGCCATTGTCAGGGCTGACCGGAGGGGAGGGACCTCAGAGCATAGATAAAGGTCAGAGCTTACCTAGAGGAACCTGTGACTTTAGTGCATAGATAGTTTAGATAAGATTTGGGCCAGACTGGAGGATACCTGAGGCAAGGACAAAGGAGGGTGTGGGCCAGGCTGGAGGAGAAATGAAGAGATTAAGAACAAAGGGGTCACAAGATATTGTCTAGGTGGAGTTTGGGTTAGGGGGAAGAGGCAGAGCCCAAGGTTGGGAAAGGAATTTTACAGATAACAATTTTACAATACAAAGTGCAATTACTACTGCACTGACTGGTTTTACAAGTTGGTTTCACAAACTGACCTAGACCCCAAGTACCCCATCATTCCCAGGTACCCCATCACTTTGTCTTGAATTTATGAGACCACGACTGGCTGCTCCAGTAAGACCCTCAGAGGCCATCCAATCCAACCCTCTTATTTTATAGCTGAGGAAACTTAGGCCCAGGGCAGTTAGTGGCTTGCCCAGGATTCTGCAGCTCGTGGCAGAGATGGGATTTGAACCCAGGTGCTCTGTACTCAGTTTCTAGCTCCCATTCAGTGTTAGAAACCTGTGTCAGTCTCCTGCCCAGTTTCACATTGCATTTTGACCTCTTTTTCTTTAAAATCATCTCTTCTTTATTTTCCACATGTCGACCCCTTTCCCCCAGAGTACCAACTAAGGCTAGACCTTTAGTGCCTGGTTACTATTCTGCACCAAGAGGGATGTCACACTGATCAAATCCTCTAGGCCCACAACCCCTGGCATTGCTGTCCTTGGAGTACTCAAATTTACATTTCAATTACTCCCATCCCAGACATGTAGGAAGCATTTTCAATTCGATCATGATTTTTAAGGAAGGAATTTTCTGGGTAAGTGGCAACTCTGATTAACAACCTTGGCCTTTGCCCCACCTTCATTTCCCTGGCTACTCTACTAAGGCCTTAGGAACTCTCTACTGGAGAAGCCAGAGTCCCAGAAGCAGGCTTGTGCATATATATATATACACACACACACACAAACACACACACACACACATACACACCCCACTCCTTATTACAACATGCCAAACCTCTCTAGGCTTTTGTAAATAACCTGTTCCCTCCTTCCACACCCCGAAGGGTTGGTTGACTTTGTGCTTTACAGAGCCCTAATTAAGCCCAGAAGTAAGCATTCGCTTAAATCTGCTGTCTGATTAGTGCTTAATTTTTCAGATCAGCTCTTTGTGGGCTCTTAAGGACTTGTTATCTCCTATTAAGGTTCGGTTTTAATGCTTGGAGCTACTGACTCGAGGAAACCACAGAGCAGGACCGAGAATCTATGGATGCAGAAATCCGGGATGATGGTAATGGCTCTCAATTATATGGTGCTGTAAGGGTTGTGAAGTACTTTATCTATGTTATCTCATTTAATCATCCTGTCAACCCTGGGAGGTATTATCCCTATTTTACAGGTGAGGAAAAGAGGGTTCAGATTTAAGTGACTTGCCCAGGGTAATATAGGTAGAATTTGAACTCAAGAGTTCCTGACTTTAAGTCTAGTACAAAAAAAGTCATAGAGCTAGAAAATTATGTATTAGCCTTCCTTAAATTTTTTGGCTTCAGGTCACATTTATATTCTTAAAAATCATTGAGGAGTTTTTGTTTATGTGAATTATATCTATTGATATTTACTATATTTGAAATTAAAACATTTTAGCATTATTATGAAAATATTTTTGACCTCATGGATCCCTCTGAAAGGGTCTTAGAAATCTCCACCGTTCCCTGGCCACACTTTGAAAATCACTGTGATAGGTTATAGACTCAAACCCAAGTTTTCTGACTTCAAATTCAAGCTTCTTTCTACCATATTCCTCAATGAAAAGGAGAGAGAGCCCCATTTTTAGAGGCTCTAGTCTCAAAAAAGGGATTTTTTCGATGGATACTTCATCAGTACAAATTTCTTTTGATTTGGCCTTTTGGGAGAGTGAGCCCTTTAAGGTAGGCTGACAAAGCAACCATTTGGGGTTGTTTTGGGAACAAGATGGGCATGTATGAAGATTTTGGTTTAGTTCCAGAGTATCCTCCCCTCAAGTCTGTCTTGGATGCCCATGTTATAGAAATGATACTAAGTTTATTCTTCAAACCCACTCAAACAAGCTGAAGAGGCTTTGAGCATTAGCCAGGGAGTGACTGTGTATCAGAGGAATAGATGACCTGAGTGAGGGAAGGCCTGTGAATGGAAGTTGAATATCAGGTGATGAAGTCATTTCACTATACAAACTCATGAACAATGGGCTGTTGAAGCTTGGCAAGGTCATAGTCTTCTCCAATGAGACAAGAGGGTTTCTTTTTTCAGGGAAGGTATTCATATTCCAAACTGTTGGAAAACTGGTTTGTGGGAAAGTAGGAAATATCACGGGATATGGAGTCAGATGAGCTGGTCTTGAGTCACCACATTGTCACTTGTCCGCTCTCTGCATTTGGATATGTCATTTAGCTTTTGGGATCCTGTTCTGTCGTCTGTAGGCAACTAGATAACTCAATGGTCTATTGAATTTGAGATCTGGAAGCCCAGAATTTGATTTTTGCTTTAGACAGTTGCTTGCTCTATGACCCTAAAAAAGTGAATCAACTTCTCAGCCCCAGTTTCTTTACTGACAAAATTGGGGGAAAAATAGGGTCCCTGCAGTCATGAGTGCCTTCTTCTATATTAACTTTCATTGAATCTACCCATTGACCTCTGTCTTCATCCCAGGGCCTTGAGGAGAAGGGTCCTACTTCAGTCCCTAATTAGACCACAGGACTTTGTCCTCTTCACTCTAGGAACTTCCCATGGACCTCTGCTTCAGTCCTGATCTGAGTCTTCTCAGACTTTTTCTCTCCAGAGATTTTCTAGGAAGCCCATGTCAGCTTGGATCTAGGCCACCTGCCTCTGGCCTCTTTGCTTCAGGGACTTCTGTGCTCTGAGGCCTTTCCAGATCTGACCTACCTTGAATGGCCAGCTCCTGCCTCCTGAATGGACTCCCCTTGGCTATACCTTTACTTGTTCCTGCCTGCTGTGGGGCAGGTCTCCTGGGCTTCACAGGATTCAACTTTACCATCTGCCTTAAGACTGGACCTTGAGGTAAGGCCTAGAATATGTTTATCACCTGCCTCCCTCAGTAGACCTTTCTCTAGCCCCTGACTCTTTACCTGGATACATTCCTCAATGGTTAGCTTGCTCCCCTTCTCTGATAGCCTCTCTATTCCAGAGATTATGAATGTTTGCTTGTCTTTGTACAAACCCTATTCCCCATCCCAAACCATCTGTTCTTTCTCCTACCCTCTAAATTTTATGCTCCCCCACCCCCCGCCAATTTCCCATTTTATATTGATCCATCCCCTCCACTGTGCTTTCTGGAATGCCTATTCTATAGTTACCAATCTTGTTTTAATCTTAAACCTTTTACTTTCTCACTCCATTTGTTTATTGGTACTCACTGAGATCTGAGTCTCTTGATGACAAGGCATTCTTGGTTACCCTTTCCAACACTGGTTGCACTTTTTCACTCAGGCTTCTTTCCCTCTCTTCCCTCCTCACTGGTTATAGTTGGGGGATTTAAATATTCCTTGATCCTCATTGCCACTTCTATACTCTTCCCTTATCATCATTCAACAGCATCTCCTTTGAGGTCCACACTATTCAAATATATCACCCAATCCAGATTCTGATGACCATTATCTATAAACCTCTAGGATCTTCTCTTTCCTTCAAATCAATGACCTCAGTGCTTAGCTCACAGCCTTTCTTTCCTCTTAATTATATTAAATTATATAATATTATTTATTAATAATTGAGAATAAAGATATATAATTATAATGTTTCTTAATTGCTAATATAAATATAATTATTAAATTATATAATATTATATATATTCTCCTTGTATTAGGAGA
Organism: Petaurus breviceps papuanus; assembly: GCF_028583685.1. Classification (NCBI taxonomy): domain Eukaryota; kingdom Metazoa; phylum Chordata; class Mammalia; order Diprotodontia; family Petauridae; genus Petaurus; species Petaurus breviceps. The sequence continues at coordinate 36,450,800 of NW_027187372.1, read as the reverse complement.
CTTCAACATGCTTATTGATACTCCTTCACATACCCTAACTTCCCAACTCCTTAATCTACTTGGTTCCCATGACCTACTCCTCAGTGGAAATAGGGATGGTCATACCTTGATCTTGCCCTCACCTGCAAGTGTTCCATTCCCATGTTCTTGAACACTGACATTCCTTTGTCTGATCATAAGCTTCTATCATTCCATCTTTCTCTCAGCCTTGTAGCCCTTAAGTGGAGATGTTCTTCATCTTCATCTTCACTGTGACCTCCACTCCCTCTTTTCGTTCTTTCTCAAGTCATCACCCCTGGACTGGCTACACTCTTCTCCCTTGACTATCTTGACCTATTGGTGAATCAGTTCACCTCTACACTATCTTTTACTTTTGAAGTCCTCACTCCCTTGTCCCAGCATTCATGACAGTTCACCAAATTTTAATGTTGGATTCATGCTACTGAACAGAGCTGGAGAAAGTAAGGAAAATGTTCTGACAGAGTCTACTATAAATTTATATCACATAGTCGCAACGTTTTTTTTTTTTAATTGCAGCAAGGCAATACACACCTTTCAATGATATCTCACTCACCACAGCAGGTATTCCAAAAATTTCCATCCTTCCTAAAGTCTTCCAAGGCACTCCTCCCCTGTTCTTTCAGCTGAGGATTTTACTTTATACTTCACTGAAAAAAGTTGAGGATGTTAGCTTTTTCTTTTTCCTTCCTTATTTCACATCACTCAAATGTCTTCTCTCACTAGTTCCTCCATTATTCTTGTCTTTCATGAAGTGGTAGCCCTCCTCTTTGCCAAGGAAAACCCCTCCACATGCATCCCATGAGTTCAAACTCATCCCATCCCCTCTTTAAACAGCAGATTTTCCCCTCTATCATCCCCATTCATCTTTCCCTTTCTATTGGCTCCTTTCATGTTGCTTACAAGCAGACTCATGTTTACCCCATCCTTAAAAACAGAACAAAGCAAAATTCTTCCTTGATCTGACCATCCCTGACACCCATCATCATATCTCTTTCCCCTTCTCAGCTAAACTCCTCGAGAAATCCATCTACCATCATTGTCTCCATCTCCTTTCCTCTCACTCAATTCTACACCCTCTGCAGACTGGCTTCTGACCTCATCTTTCAACTGAAATTGCTCTCTCAGAAGTTACCAGTGTTCTCATAATTGCCAAATCTAAAGGCCTTTTCTCAGTCTTCATCACTCTTGCCCTCTTTTTAACTTTTGACAATATTTATCATCTTCTTAATATTCTCTTACCTCTAGGTTTTTGTGACACTGCTCCCTCCTAGTTTTCTTGCTCCTTATCTGACTACTCCTTTTTAATTTCCTTTACTTGCTCTTCATTCATGTTGCTAAGTGTGGGTGTCCCTCAAGACTGTCTGGGACCTTTTCTTTCTCTGCACTATTTTACTTGGTGATTGAATCATCTCCCATGTGTTAAATTATCATCTTTATGTACATCATTTCCAAATCTATATATCTAGCTCTAACCTCTCTCCTGACCTCTAATATCATAGTACCAAATGCCTTATAGACAGCTCAAACTGGATATCCTGTAGGCATCTCCAATTCAAAATGTCTAAAACAGAAATTATCTGCTCTCACTCTCCAGTTCTCTCCACTCTTCCCAATTTTCCTATTAATGTCATCCTCCCAAGATCACAGGCTCACAATCTTTGTATCATCCTTGATCTCTCTCTGTCTCTCTCTCTCTCTCTGTCTCTCTGTCTCTCTGTCTCTCTCTCTGTCTCTCTGTCTCTCTCTCTCTGTCTCTCTCTCTCTCTCTCTCTCTCTCTCTCTGTCTCTCTCCCTCTCTCTCCCTCCCTCTCTCTCTCTCCTTCTCCCTCTCCATCTCCCTTTCCCTCATTCTCTCTCTCTCTCTCTCTCATATATTTTTAAGTTCAAAATAATAATAGAACAATAAACCCCAAAGACACAGAACTTTGTCTCACAAAGAAGCTTAGATTATGATGTTGGCCATGGCAACTTATGAAACAAAGAAAATTTGAAGTTTCCCATTGTCTCTTCTAAAATTTGATGCCAGATCAGGTTAAAGCATTTATTAAGCACTTGCCCTCTACTAGCCATTATGCTAAATATGTGTTGGGAATATAAATGCAGGCAATAAGGCAGCCCTTACTCTCAAGGAGCTTATATTCTATTGGGGAAAGATAACACAGAAAGGGAAACTGAAAGGCAGGGGTAAAGAAAGAGTACACTTGAGGGAGCCCAGGTAGTGATAATACTTCTATTCACAACATTATAACTTGTGGTTGGGTGTGACTTAGCTTGCTTCAGAGTCAGGATGGCCTGCCTCTAACAGTACTGGCTGTATACTCCCTAAGTACCCCAGACAACTCTCTCACACTATAAAGATTATAGTTTCAGAACACGTGCTGGTCTGCATTGGCAAAGAGATTTTCTCCTGGGAATTCCCTAAATCAATGAAGTAATAGGTCCAACCCAAAACAAAAACCATACAAACAACTTGGGGTCACATCTATTGAAATGAAAAAAAATACTCTATCACTAATTTTACCAACAAATCTCAGCAAGACAGTCTATTTCTATTAAAGGTATAAATTTTATGATTATTATATTTTTCTTCAGAAACAGAAAATTTCCAAAGCATGCTCTGATTTCCCCTTGCCAAGGTCACCTTTGTTAGTGGTTTAAGCAACAAGAATAGATATGAGGCGTGACATGAGAGGGAGGCCACTGGGCAGAGACTTTTCTTAAATATAATCTACCAAATGGGACAAATAGAGACAGCCTGAGAAATACCAACCAGGAGGTAGATTTCACTTCTATCAAACCACCCACCACTGCTATGTCCCCACCTCTTTTCCCTTGCCAGTGAGGATACATGTCCCAAAACCCAGACTGGGTCTGAGGGGGAGGAATTGCCTCAGTCAGGGAGTCAGATTTATTTAGAAACACCTAATTAAGCTCCAGAGTAAATGAACCATCAAGGCACCTAATTGGCAGCATATGATTATTAGAAGCTAATTAAGTTGTCCCTTCACACTTTAATTAATGTTTGTCATTAAGCTGGTTGGACTGACTAGTCCAAGGTTAACAAAAGCATGTAGGACCTGTTGCCCAGTTTTTGGTAAGCAGAAATTAGTGAGGTATTGTGGTTTAGTTAATAGATAGGGTACTAGAACTGCAGTCAGGAAGAATTGAGTTCAAAACCCACCTCAAATTTATACCAAATGTGTGACCTTGGACAAGTCACTTGGCTTCTCCATACCTCAGTTTCCTTATCTACAAAGTGAGGGGTTGGAGTTGATTTCTAAAGTTCTAACTCTAAATTCAGGATCTTATAAGTTACTATGCATTTGTTTCAGCCATGATTGGACATATGAAACAGAGAGTAGAGGTCGAAAGACCTAAGGAGGGGGCAGCTAGGTGGTGCAGTGAATAGAGTACTGGCCCTGGAGTCAAGAGGACCTGAGTTCAAATCCGGATTCAAACTCTTGGTGCTTACTAGCTGTGTGACCTTGGACAAGTCACTTAACCCCCCAAAAAAGAACCTGAGGAGCTATCCATGATGCTTGCCACTTTTGTCAGGGCCAGGAAGGTAGCTTTCAAGGCAACCTCTTCCCCATTTCACATCCTTAGAACAGCAGAGATGTTCTAGAGATCATCTGACCCAAACTCATATTTTACACAGAAGGAAACTGAGATCCAAAGAGCTGACCTGTCCAAGGTCATATAACTAATTAATGGCAGAATCAGGGTTAGAACCCAGGGCTCTTGCCTCCGGGTTCTTTTCATTACACTTGTCATCTATGTCAAAAAACTGAGCCATAATATTCCAAGCTGGAAGTTAGCAGGGTCTAATTATGGTAGTCAATCAATCAATTCATATCTATTGACAATCTACTATGCACTCAGGAGACACAGAAAATTATCCCTGTCAAGGGGTGGCTAGGTGGCGCAGTGAGTAGAGTGCTGGCCCTGGAGTCAGGAGGACCCGAGTTCGGATCCGGCCTCAGACGCTTAACACACACACAAAAAACCTAGCCATGTGACCTTGGGCAAGTTACTTAACCCCAATTGCCCTCCAAAAAAGCAAAAAAAAAAAATTATCCCTGTCCATAAGAGTTTAGTAGTAAAACCAGACTGTTGCATAAAACCATGATGAACAAAGCACATCATTAATTACTAAATTGTATGGTTACCTTTTTATTCTAGAAGACAGATTCTGAAACATATGTCCTTCCTCTTGGTAGAGAGGTGGAAGATCACAGGTATAAAATGTTGCAGACATTGTCAGACTACAAACAGATATGTCACCAAAACACCTCAAACACAATAGACTTTAGGCAGAAGAAGAAAGTCCACACTGGTATTTTGAGAGGTTGAGTTAGTTGGACAGGTTGGTTTTGAGATCTATCTGTCTGTCTATCTATCCACACACACATACATATATATGTCTATATATGTATGTGTGTGTGCATATACACAGATAATTATGTGTGTATATACATATACACACATAATTACAAGGTAAGGGTCTATGGAGAAGGGACTTATCAGGAATAGATTTGACTTGGGTATAAAAAATGAAAGGTATGTTTAAAAGGTACAATTCATTTATTCAGCCAATCAACAAGCATTTATTAAGTGCTCACTATATGCAGGGCACTGTATCAAACATTGGAGATGCAAAGAAAGGCAAAAAGAGCCTCTCCTCCAGACCTGCACAACTGTGGCCCACCAAAGGATTTTGGGTGACCCACGAAAAATGTAGAGGAAAACATCCTCTATATTTTTTTCCTCTACATTTTTTGAGGGCTACCCGAAATCCTTTAGTGCAGGCCTGCTCTACTCTCAAGGACCTCACATTCTAATGAGTTCAACAAAATGCCAACAACCATATACATATAAAGTATATTTTACTAGGTAAATTGGAGGTAGTCTCAAAGAGAAGGTAGCAGTAGCCTGGAGGGAAGACAGGCAACTTGAAGAGCTTCTTGGACAAGGCATGAAGGAAGCTAGAGAAGCCAGGACTTGGGGACAGTAAGTTAAAATGTATGAAGTCAGAAGATTGTCTTCTGTGAGAAACTGCAAGACCAATGTCACTGGACCATAGAGTATGTGGAAGGGAATAAAATGAAAAAATACTGGAAAGGCAAGAAAGGGGCAGATTGTGGAGAGCTTAAAAATTATATATCTATCTATCCACACACACATATGTAAAATACACACACACATATACATACATATATGCATGTGTGTATATTTATGCATGTATATAGGTATGGATGATATGGGCCATAAGCATTGTAGAAGGGGTTCAGAGAATGGATAGATCATTGAAGACTGTAGCAGTTCCTTGTGATTATAAGCTTCTTGAAGGCAGGGACTGCCCTTCATGTCTTTTTGTATTCCCAGTGCTAAGCACATAGAAGGTGCTTAATAAAAGTTTATTGATTTTTTTTTTTTAATTGGAAAGCTTCATGGAAGAGATGGTACATGGACTGGGTCTTGAATGAAAGATAGCATTTGAAGAGGCAGAGTTCAGTATCACAGTGTCTACAAGTGTCTTGGTTGCTTGGGGTCTTGTGCAAAGGGAAAGGTATGGACACTACAGGAAACCCAGGGTTGGTGCCAGTACCTATTACTTTAATATGATATTTTCTAGGTATAAGGTGCCCCTACAGGCAAACGAATTCAGTCCTCAGAGTGCCCAGCTTTGCATGTTTCCATATTAGCTCCTTACAGCTACTGCTTTAATTAAGCAAGCTTGGAGACTGGGTGGTGAGGTGTTGTGGACACAAAGATACACCCACACCTCCTAAGCAGACATGGCCTCAGGTTTCTATGATCTCTATTTTCCAGAAGCTGCCTTTAACGGAAGATTCTGGTCTAGCTTAGGCTCCCATGCAACAACGTATTGGTTAACCAGTAGGAGAAAGAAGCACCAAGATTGACTCAGGGAAGGAGGAAGTTTAGAGAAAAATAAATGGACACCATGACAAGAGGCTCTCACCAGCCACATTTCATCTTTCTTTGGTTTCATAATCATAGCTATTTTCCCATTCCTATTCTTAATACACTTGAGGGCCCGTGTGGCAGCTTTGTGCAAACCAATGAGAGATGATTCTCCCCTTTCAGTAGATGCCAGGCCCAATGTGCAGCACTTGAGACACAGACCTTCATTTAGCAGTGGCAAGACTGACTCACCTGTCAATCAGTACATTGATATACATTTACTAAGCTCCTACTATGTGCCAAGCCCTGTGCTAAGTGCTGGGGATACAAACCTTCAAGTAGCTGACAGTCTAATGGGGGAGAGAACATGCAAACAAATATAAAAAGCAAGCTATATTCAGGATAAATGGGAAATGATTCGCAGAGGGGAGGTCCTGGAATTAAGAGGAATTGGGGAAGACTTCCTGTAGAAGGCAGGATTTTATTTTATTTTATTTTTTTATTTTTGGAGGGGGGAAGGGAAGGCAAGGCAATTGGGATTAAGTGACTTGACTTGCCCAAGGTCACACAACTAGTGTCAAGTGTCTGAGGCCAAATTTGAACTCCGGTGCCTCTGGCTCCAGGGCCAGTGCTTTATTCACTGCACCACTTAGCTACCCCTAGAAGGCAGGATTTTACTTGGGAGTTAAAGGAAGCCAGGAAGGTCAGTAAGTAGCTGGAGGAGAGGAAGGAGAGCATCCCAAATATGGAGAATAGACAGAGAAAATGCCTGAGCCAAGAGATGGAGTATCTTGTTAATGGAAGAGCCAGAGGCCAGTGTCATTGGATTGATGAGTGTGTGTCAGGGAGAAAGGTACAAGAAGCCTGGAGAGGTAGGAGGGGGCTAGATTATGAAGGACTTTGATTACCGAGCAGAACATTTTGTATTTGATCCTGGGTCAATAGGAGGGCAAGAGGAATCACTTGCCATGGCATTGAGGTATAGCCTTTAGCTCAGCTCCAGGGCTCTCCTGGTCCAACAGCTCTCCTACCAAGGGCTCTCAAACTCCACTGTTTCTCTTGGAAACATTTTTAAACCCCTGACCTATGTGGTAAGATGGACCAAAATGACTCGGCTGCTAAATCCAGGTTTGGGCAGTGGAGTTGCCTATTAAAATTTTAGGAAAGCAGCAGGGTATAGTGAAAAAAAAAGCAATAGGTTTGAATTGAATCCATTTAAGTGATCCAATCACTTAATTTCAGTGGACCTTAGTCTCCTCCATGAAATGAGGGGTTTGGTCTGGATGATTTCTAAGCCTCTTTCCAGGTTTAAATCTATGATTCTAAGGACTGATACTACATATAAACCCCCAAACAAGGAGATGGGGAGGGGCAGAGATTCCTATCCAGAAGAATCTGTTTGAAATTCCACTGGAGCCAGATTCCCTTCCAGGGCTGGTGAGGCCTGAGTTGATGTAAATAAACATTTCTTAAATGCACTCAATGAAAAATCAATTACACAGCAAAGTGGTTGAGGTTTGGATAAGCAACCTAATTGTTCCCCCTGAGGCTGCTGGCAGGAAGCCTCACTCTCCAACCAGAGTCCCCTGGGTTATTATGGATTGAGCAACCTCTGACCCGTCCACCCCTGAGGCCTGGGTTGAGACTTGACAATGTTTGGTACTGGTTTCATTCCACTGCCTGTGAACTGAGATTGAACAGGGTGCTCCAAGGGTGGGCGGGCAGCAGGGCAGTAATGATCATTGTTGAAGTGTGATATGTTTGTGTTAGACCTTCCAACAATAATCCAGACCTGCTTGCTGATGCCTCCGGGTCTTTCAGGTGGCTGATTTCGTGTTGGCCAAGGGAGGTTGACAAGACTCAGCAGGGATAGCCCTCTTGCACAGAGCTGCCAAAGAATTCCCTTTCTCAATGCACAAAGCCCACCTAATGAGCAAAACTGGAATGAAGGGCAAGGAAGGTAGACTGCTGCCTAGGGCAGGAAGGACTCTTTAGATATGAGTGTGCATTGTTAATTTCCCCAAATTCAGCTTTTCATGGCACATCCATATTTAATTTGTGATGAGTGCTACAGATGGGAAAACTTTGGTCCAGAGGCATGAAATGTTTTGCCCATACATATAAAGTAAATGGAGATTAGGCCTGGATGGGGAACCCTGGGAATCCAGGGAACAGCAGGAGAGCACTGGGTACCTATATAGTGAAGCATTAAAGGAGAGTGCAAGGACCCTAAAACAAAACTTACTTGTTGCAAATTTGCTTCTGCTTAGTCCTAGTTACATAGAGAACAAAATCAAACAAGTAATCTGCACAGGTACAGTCAAATAATCTCTAATACAAAGCAATTCATGCAACAGCTATTTATTAAGTCTTTATTACGTGTCAAGTTCTATGCTAGGTGTCAGGATGACAGACAAAAATGAGACAGCATGTACACTCTCAAGGACCTTACATTCTATTGGGGAAGTTAATACATTCAATGCTAAATAAAGGATTTTATATTTGATCTTGAAGGTAATAGGAAGCCATTGCAGATTGGAGAGGGAGTCAGAGCATTCAGGGACATGGTAATACCTGCATTTTAGGAAAATAATTTTGATGGCTGGGTAGAGGATGGATTGGAGTAAGGAGACACTTGAGGGAATGACAGAGGAAGCAACCTTCTGGAGAAGATGGGAAGGGATGGGATAGTACCTGATGAGGGGTTTACCTTGGCAAGGAGAAGAACTACCTCTTCATTTAAGATAAGGGTGAATGAAGACAGTAGGGGAAGATATCTGAGGGATGTGAGACAAAGAAGAGAGGAGAGAGAGCTCTTGGTGAATGTCCTCATTTTTTTAAGTCAAGTTTGATGAGAGGTCCTCAGCTGAGATTGTGGGGGTAGGAAGTGTCTTGGGAGGTTTGAGAAGAGAAATTGTTTGGAGCAACTGCTGTGGTGATGAGAATTTTTGAAACAGCTGCAGTGGTGAGTGGGCTAGCAAATTGATTTAAGGAAGTGTAAAAGGATTGCCTTGCTTCGGTGAGGGTCCAGTTAACGTTATGTTACGTCACATAAATCTGTAGTGAACCCATTCAGTAATTTTGTGATTTTTCTTTAGTTCTGTTCAAAGCATGTGAATAGGAGTGATATTGGTAGTTGGAGGAAACAATCTAAAGTTAGGGTGTGGTCGGCAATAGGACAAGGGGGCAAGAGATTTGACAGTATACATTTGAACTGTTTCACCAAGTTGGGGAGGAGATAGGGAAGAGAGTAGTAAGTCATCAGCTCAGAGGTAATGGTTTGGGAAACAACTGAGGTATGGAGGGAATTTATGCTTTATCCTAGAGGTGATCAGGAGTCTGGGGACTTTTGATCAATAACTTGGTCAGACTTGCATCTCAGCAATATTATTTTGGTTGCTATGTACAAGATGAATTAGAGACAGGAGAGAATGGGAAGAAAAAGAAGACCAATTAGGAGGAAAATGAAGTAATTCAGGCAAGAGGTGGTAAAAGTCTTCAACAGGATAGTAACCATGCAAATTTCTTCAACATCTATATTTTTCAGGGTATAATAATTATTAGTAATATAATAACTGACATTTATAAAGCACTTTAACCTTATTAATTGCTTATATACATTGTCATTTAATCATTACGGTAAGCCTGTGAGGTAAGTACTATAGATTAATATCATTTTATAGATGAGGAAAAGGACTTCCTCACTATGGTCACAGAGCTAGAATATGCCAGAGGCAGGGTTCGAATTCAGCTTTAGAAGAAAGCCTTTAAAGCAAAGTCAACTTGTTCCAATTGGGATGGAGCTACTGCTGGCATTCCTTCAAAGATCCATGAGGCCAAGGAGTGAGCGTCTGGGAATGAGAGTTTGCCAGTCACAGAGCCTGATGGTCTTTCAGCTTAATTGGGAATCAGTATCTTTGTTAGTGTCTAGTATACTGAGCTATTAGTGATTCAAGTGACAGTGGCCAGCAAGGATTCTGGGTAGCTTATGAAGTTTGGCTCTTTGATTGCTTAGTCCTTGGAGGGTTGGGAAACCAATTATGAACTGGTGCCATTTGTGAACATGTGTGAATATGTCCTGGGCCTCATTGCTAATTTCCCACTGTGTAACTGAGCATTTGTAGGTCGTGATGAAAAGCCAATTCAGATGGTTCAATTTTGGACTGATACAACAACTGAGCCCCAAATCATTGTTTGGGAATTTAGAAAGCACTCAGATAGATGCTAAGGGAGAGTGTGGGAAGTGAGAATGGGTCAGGGGTGGTTGCCTTCAGCCCACCCTAAATCCTTCCTTTCCTGTTAAACTAATTAGCAAAAAATTTCCCAAATTTCATTCTGAAATTTCCTGCCACCATACTGCCATGATTACTGATTCCCAATTTGCATTGTCCCTAGTCTATCCTCTAGAGCCCCTGCTTCATCCATGCCCATATTGATCTCTTGATCATGAACTTCATTTCCAAAATAATAGCCAGCATTAATAAACATACTGCATGCATTATCTTCAAATGAGATAAGATATGGAAAGCGCTTTGCAAACCTTAATGCCCTATGTAAATTGGATTTTTTTTGGATCTTCAAACAACTCTCTGAAGTCAAAATTTGAGTTTTTATTCCTCCTTTAGGCCAGATGAGGGAACCTGAGAGTGGGAGGACTGACTTGTTCATGGTCTTCTATCTAGGAAATAGCAGAGAGGGGATCTGAAGCCAAGTTTTCCTAGCTCTTGGCCTAGCATAAAGTCATTAACCCATGCTGCCCTTCTCCTGGAGTCTTTATCTACCCATAACCTGTTCTTACTACAAGCTACCAGTTTCCTTCTATATGACAATGATTTTCACCAGCTCATCAAACCCATTTGCCAGTGAGCCTCCTGAGGGCCAAGACAGATCATATTTCTAGGATTCCTAAAAGACTTAACAAAAAAAAAATCCTTCTTGCCATCCATTTGCTAGGATCAATTTTCTTGTACTAACATTCTTTTCTTTTTTTCTTTGGCTCTTTTTGATAATAATTGTACAACTAAGTGTTGCAGTGTCAGGCCTGGAGTCAGGAAGACTCATCTTCCTGAGTTCAAATATGGGCCCAGATACTTTGCTAGCTGTGTGATGCTGGGCAAGTCACTTAACCCTGTTTGCCTCAGTTTCCTCATCTGTAAAATGAGCTGGAGAAGGAAATGATAAACCGCTTCTGTATCTCTGCCAAGAAAACCCCAAATGGGGTCATGAAAAGATGAACACTACTGAAAAACAACAACAATAATTACTTACATTAATATGGTACTTTACCTTATTGCCTCCTTTGATTCCCACAATAAACCTATAAATGCTAGATACCATAAATATGATTATACTTGTTTTGCAATTGAGGAAACCGAGTTTCAGAAAACTTATATAACTTACCTATGGTCACATAGCTAGTAAGTGTCTGGGGCCATCCTTGAACTGAGGTTTTCCAAAATCCAACTACAATGCTCCATCCACTATGATAGGCTGTCACTATACCATTTTATAGATGAGAAAACTGAGATTCAGAGAAATTAAGTGACTCGTCCATGAAAATAGCATTGACAGATATCAAAGGTGGGATCAAAGATCTCTTAATTTCAAGTTCAGTGCACTTTCTACTATGACACATTGCTTCTCTGTTAATTTTCTGCCTTACCATCTCTAGGGTGTCTCTGTCCAAATACTAATTTTTAATTGCAAACCGACTACATTTACATGAAGATGGTTCATCTCAGCCAAACAGAGGTTAGACTATAATGTGTGGAGTTATTTTTCCCAACTTTCCCACTCCCACCCCAATCAACTGCTTCCTGCCTAGAAATATCTCCCTATATTTGCCAGTGACTGAAATTACACAGTTAGATATTCATACCTTTAGGTTAAAGCATTGTATCTGTAGGAGTTTCCTGTTAAACTAATTAGCAAATATTTATTAAAATGTCAATGTAGGGGCGGCCAGGTGGCTCAGAGAGTAAGAGCACTGGCTCCAGTGTCGGGATGAGCTGGATCAAATCCGGGCTCAGATACTTAGCACCACACCCAGAAATAACTGGCTGTGTAACCTTGAGCAAGTTACTTAACCCCGATTGCTTATAAAAAATAAAAATAAAATGTCAGTGTAATTTTTTTGGAGGGAAGGGGGAATAAGATATTGAATGATTATTAGCCATTAAGCTTTAGCACAGGTCTACTGACCAGACTGATTTCCCATAGGATAATCAACAAATAGGAGGACCCTGAGTGAATCCAAGAGACAATGGATAAGTTTTTCAGGATAGGTTCATGGTGTATAGGATAATGTTCAGGAAGACAGACTAAGATGGGATTCCACTACTGGGGAAGGGCTCTGGGAAGCTTCAGGGAAATGGGCATCTTGAAGACGGTGTGTTGAGAATTGGGTGAGGAGCTCTGAAAATGGAAATCAGAAGGGATCTAAATTTCTGTAAGTCATAATTTTGTCCCAGTTGGTCTTTGTTTCCATTTGTGGCAGCCTTTGAAATCTTCTAGTCCAGCTCTTTGCTTTTTTTTTGCATATCAGGAAACTGAGGCCCAGAGGGGTTAAATAATTTCCCCAGGTTCCTTAGCAGCAGTGAAATTTGAACCCACTTCTCTTCAATCCACCCCCTACAGCTTTAAATTTTATTTTCATATGTTATAAATCCAATTCTCTTTTTATTATACCAGAAACCTTCCCATAGGCTTTGACTGTGTATGGATGGAAAGAAAGTTCTGACTCAGATAAAGGGCTTTGCAAACCCTAAAGCACTATACAAATGCAATTTCTATTAGCTATTATTTACCGGGTTGCTGCAAGGCCTGAATGAAATGATATCTTTGGAAGTACTTTGCAAATTGTTAAGCATTCTACAAAGAAAGTATATAAATACTATTCTTTTTATCTTTATTTAGAATTTTGGGCTGTTGCTGGGGGGTAGGAGTGTTTATAAGCTTCAGGCACACATTATTCTCCCTTCAGGGATGGGCTATGGAGACCATATTCCCTAGGATACCCAAGCTCTTAGACTGCACTTTCTTCAGGTGGGAAGGCAATATGTGTTGAAGGGGAGAGAGTGGGTGCTATCCTGGCAGTTCAGACACACTCAATTTCAAATCTGGCAAATGAAAACAAGAGTAAGAAGAGGCCCCAGATCGTAAATCTAGCCCTAGCTGGGTGACTTTCCATTACGAGGGATGAGTAATAGCATTGGCTGCAAATAAGGTTCCATAGCCCATAACTTTCAAAAAGGCTGGGTTTATAATGATGAAATTCTTTTAGCAAGTTCCCTTTCCTGTATGAGACCCTGAGCAGGCAGCCTGGTGTGGTGAAAAGAAGCACAGACCAAGAAAATCTTGTCCAGAATCTTCCCACATACTAGTCATGTGACCCCGAGCAAATCCCAGTCCTGAGCCTGAGTTTCCTCTTTCCTAAAATGAGAGGATTGGAGTAGATGATCTTTAAACGCCCTCGAAGCTCTAACATTCTATTTTGCCTCCACTTTCTCTGGCCAGCTGAGAGATTGCTTGTCTTGATGTAAATAGATGACTTATCTGGTGCTATTGATTAGACCCAGAATAAAAACTCATTTCATCTGAGTTCTTGCTGATGTTGGAATGACCCAACTCTTTCTGAAGGTCTCAAGAAAATCTCAGGAGGAGTGGAAAAGTCTGGTAAAAAGGTTCTTGTAACCGATTTGCCACAGGTCATCATAATCTGCCCATGGGTCATCAACACAAGGAGGGTTGGGAGGGGAAGACAAGGCTGGTGAGCTTCAAAGGCAGCAGCTGATTTAAATGGCAACTGTGAGAGACCATTAAGATTTCAAAGGAAGAAGATCCAGACTCCACACTTAAAGTTATGCAATTATTTTGGTTTATAGATAAAATCCATTTGAGAGCAAAATAGGTTTTTTATTGGTTAAGATACGGGACAGAGATACTGGGTTTTAAAAAGGCCAGAATGTATACTAGGAGGGCAGAGAATGATGACCTTGCCTCCTGTGCTCATCTCCTGTTCTTTTTCAAATTCATTTGCTTGCTAAGTCTGGGAAGAATTTGGGAATTTCTAATGTGAAGTTAGATAGTTGAATGGGATAAAGGCTTGGGATCTTAGACTCAGAAAAAAGAAAAGATAATTTTAGCCTGGGCCTGATGAGTGGTAGGAGGCATTCATCATGGCTTTGTTAGCTAGGTCTAGTGGTTCATATCTTTTGTATATGACTAGCTGTCAGATCACCTCTATCTGGGGCACCATCATCCTTTCAGTTCACAATCTCAGAATTATCCTTTGTTCACTCTCCCACATATCAAATCATTTGCTACGTTTTGACAGTTCTATATTCACTCTTATTATCCATTCCCTTCTTTCTAGTCATATGAACATTACTCTAACTCAGCCACTCATTACCTCTTGCTTCCAATATTACAACAGTTTGCTTTCCTTACTTTGTCTCCTCCCTCTCTAATGCATCCTCCACATGATTGCTAAAGTGATATTACTCTAGTACAGGTCTGCCCCTATTGCTCTACTGCTCAGTAAACTCCAATGGCTCCCTATTATTTCTAGAATAAAATATAAACTGCTCTGCTTAGTGTTTAAAGCATACATTCCTTTCATGTGCTATTTGGTCCAGCTAAACTGACCTTGTTTGTAACTCTTCACACATGGTTTCCTATCTCTCAACTTTAATTCTTAGAGCAAGACTTCCCTTATGCATGAAATGCACTCCTTTCTCCTCTCCACCTCTTAAATACCTCATTTCTTTCAAAGCTCAGCCAAAATGCTACCTCCTACCCGAGCTTTTCTTCACCATCCTAGCTGTTAGTGTATATACCTATATAGGTATATGTTATATACATTGTACATATTGTCTTCCTCTATAGAACACAACCTCCTTGAGGATAAGGATTGTTGATTATTTCATATTCCTAATACCTGGCACATAGTGCATAACAAATTCTTCCGACTGATTGATTAGGGAAAGGCTTCCTGGTCATCACATCCTAGAAGATTTAGACTGAGATAGCCAACAAATTGCTCTGAAGAGATGAAGCCCATAAGATTGGAGCCAGTAGCATCTGCTAGCAAAGACCAGTGAAGTGCCGTACCCTGTATATAATATACTAGCAGATGTAACACAGGCTACCTCTCCTCTATGCATGTTGTTTGTCATTAGAATATCAACCTCTTGAGGGCAGGGGCGATCGTTGCTTTTGTAGGTACCCCCAGCACTTAGCACAGTTTGGAGTGCGTATAAAGCACTTACTAAATACTTTTTTCATTCTTTTTTTTCATTTCTCTATAGAACTGGGGAACTGAGCCTGAATAGCCTGCATCAGAGAGCATCAATATTTCTACAAATCACAAAATCAAGAAAAATCCAAGATTCCTAAATTGGCATTTGTCCTGTGGCTACAGAGTTGACTTATCACTTAAAAGGGTTTGATCTCACTATCCACATAGGAAAAACCATGTGGATAAAAAAAATGAATAATGTTCAGATTATGATATACAATTAGATAAGGAAGGGATGAGAGAGTGAATGTAGAACTGGAAAAATATGGCAAATGACTTGATATGTGGGAGAGTGGGGAGCCCATAGAGGTTGTCTATCAGTAATCTTGAAATGACATTGTAAGTGCACATTGACCTTGGCTTGGAATTGTCCAAGAGCAGGATAACAAGCTGAATGGCCTTTGGGATAGGATACCATTCTATTAATGACTTGAAGTTTCAATCTGAAATAAAGCCCATTTTTTTTTTTACACATTCTGGGGATTTTGTAAAGTTTGTTGTGAAGGACTTTAAAAGCCAAATAGAGGATTTTGCATTTGGTCCTGGAAATAGAACACTGAGCTTCACTTGGGAAGGAAGACCTGAGTTTGAATCTTGTCTCTGACATTTACTAACCATGTGATGTTGGACAAGTCACTTTTCTGAAGCTTAGTTTCCTCCTCTGTAAAATGGGGATGATAGTGGTACCTACTTCCCATGGTTGTTTTGAGGATAAAATGAAATAATATATGTAAAGCACTTGGCTAACCATAAAGTGCTACTATATCAGTACTAGTTTTATAATAATAATTTCAGTTCAGTTGTGTCTAATTCTTTGTGACCCCCTTTTGGGGTTTTCTTTGCAGGACTGGTTTGCCATTTCCTTCTCCAGTTCATTTGACAGATGAGGAAACCGAGGCAAACAAAGTTAAATGATTTGCCCAGGGTCACACAATTTAGTGTCTGAGGCCAGATTTAAATTTAGGGTGATGAGTCTTCCTGTATCTGAGGGTCTGGCACTCTATCCACTGCAGCGCCACCTAGAGGCCCCTATAATAATGATACTAGTTATTATAGTCATTATTTGTTGAGGCCTTTTCTGATATAGTCCATGTTCCCTTTATAAAATAATACTAATTATTAATAATAATAATACTATTCACCATTATTTCTTGAGGCTTTTTCTAATATAGCCCATGTTCTTTTAATAGAATAATAGTAATTATTAATAAATAATAATAATACTATTCACCATTATTTCTTGAGGCTTTTTCTAATATAGCCCATGTTCTTTTAATAGAATAATAGTAATTATTAATAAATAATAATAATACTATTCACCATTATTTCTTGAGGCTATTTATAATATAGTCCATGTTCCTTTAGTAGAATAAGAGTAATTATTAATAAATAATAATTACACCATCATCATTATTTCTTGAGGCCTTTTCTGATATAGTCCATGTTCCCTTATTAGAATAATAGTAATTATTAATAAATAATAAGAATTATACCATCATCATTATTTCTTGAGGCCTTTTCTGATATAGTCCATGTTCCCTTATTAGAATAATAGTAATTATTAATAAATAATAAGAATTATTATATTAATCATTATCATTTTTGGAAACCTTTTCTGATACAGTCCATGTTCCCTTAAACGGAATAACAGTAATTAATTAATAATAAGAATTATTATTATATTCATCATTATCATTTTTGGAGGTCTTTTCTCATATAGTCCATGCTCCCTCAATACTATACTTAAAACCATCGGCTGCTGAATAGCTTAAATGACAAAGTACCAAAGCACAGACTGCTGAGTAGTTTGGGAGAAACTCTTTTATGCCTAGCAAGTCATCAGTGCCTTCCCTTCTCTTCTGCCTTTCTCTTTCTTGGCCTCTCCATCTTCACCCTCTTCCTGGCTCCCATTTTCTTATCATTATGTTCCTGTATACTTCTCTCATCTATAGTTCATTTCTTTTGATTCAAATCATTAACTTTACCCCATTCCATTCCCTGCATCAGATATCAGATGACTCCTTTTCCTCTTAAGACAAAGCTCCCTATCAGCTGCACTGTCAGCTTCACTGCAATTTTCTTATTTGAAGCCCCTTTTGGAATCAAACCCATGGCTTCATTGCTATAAGGAACTCCCAGTGGGGTAACTCCCTTCATCAATGCAAATCCCCAACTCTTCTGCAAGTTACTGGTTTGAGACAGCTGCTTTTGAGGCACTGAGTGCTTAAATGGCTTGCCCCGTTAATATGTCAGAGACAAGGGGACTTGAAATCAGGTCTACTTGACTGAGGCTGGCTCCAACTACTCTCATATTGCCTCTCTATTCCCTTAATGTTGAAATATTTGGCTATAATTTGTGGAGAGGGTGGTCCCTAGGTCAGACCTTCAAAAGGGGTAAATTCTTTCTTAATTGTATGGCTATGTGTCACAGTGGTTGAATCTGGTAACAGGAAGACCTGAGTATGAATCCCTTCTGAGATATTAACTAGCTGTATTAACTGGGCTAGTCACTTACCCTCTCTCAGACTCAGTTTCTTCATCTGTAAAATGAGGGTAATAATAATACTCATCTTACAGGGCTGTTGTGAAGATTAAATGAGATAATATAAAGTATTTTGCAAACCTGAACTACTCTATCCATGTTAGCTTTTATTTATTATTGCAAGAAAGAAGCTTATAAAGTTATAGACTTAGACCTAGAAAAGAGGTGAGAGGTCATCTAGTCTAATCCCCTCATTGAAAAATAAGGAAATTGAGATTCATGGTATTTATTTATCAGAAGTGTTGGACATGGGGTGCCTAGGTGGCACAGTGAATAGAGCACTGGCTCTGGAATCAGGAGGACCTGAGTTCAAATCCTGCCTTAGACACTTAACACAAAAACTAGTCATGTGACCTTGGGCAAGTCACTTAACCCCAATTGCCCTCCTCCCCCCCAAAAAGCAAAAAAAAAATACAGTGCCCAGTGCTCCTGAATGGAACCAAACTAAAATGTAATTGAAAAACATTTAACAAAATAAGTAAAAATATGATAGAACAGAGATAATGTTACTATGTGATTTTCTAAGTTAATATGTAGCCTGTAGGGATCCTTATATACTGTTTAGTTGCTCACATTTCCATTTGTTTGAACCTGTTGGTACATTTTATAAGTGATTTGGTCAAGGCCAAACAGGTCTTCAAGTGAAAGAATGAGGGTCTGAAACCAGGTCCTCTGATGACCAATCCAGCACTGTTTCTGCTATTACATAATGCCTGCATTGGATTCTGAGCCAGAAAACTTCGGTTATTTCTAGTGCTGTCATTGATTTGTCTTTGTGATCCTGGGGAAATTCCTTAACCTCTTGGTGCCTGAGTTTCTTCACCTGTAAAATAGGGTTATCCTGGCTACCTCAGAGAGTTTTTTATAAGAACTAGTTGGGATAAAGTATGTGAAATGTCTTCAAAAAGTATATTATGAAGTATGTCCAACATAGTATTCTGCTTAATAAATGTCTTTGGAATAAATGAGCCTGGGAACTAGAAGGAAAGAATGTGCCTCCCTCTCCCCAAGTGCTTCATCCAAACCTATGGAAGAAATATTCACACGGTGGGATCTAGTGATAGTGTGGGGATATTTTAATTTATAAGTGTGAATTATGGCAATAAAAATAACACTGGGTGAACATCTTGGTGGAATGAGTTATGTATGTGTGTAGACCACTGAGTAGTCTGTCAAGAAGTGGAAGGTTTTTAGTATTTATGAGACTGATACAATGGCAAAACTTTGGGAGACAGACTAGGAAAAGGAAGCTCCAACTTGACCACCACCCACAAAGGGACAGAGAGAATTCAAAGACTGGGGAAGAGAGAGGAAAAAGAAAGAGTGGTAGGAAGAAAACCCTGAATAGCAGAAAGAGTACTGGAAGCCTTGACTTGTATTTGAGTCCCAGTTCTGATGTCTATTCGCTGTGTGACCTGGGCTAAGTCACTTCCCTTTTATGGCAATCAATGTCAGTGTATTTAAAATGAGGGGGTTTGGCCCCCATCCCCCCTTTTCCAGCTCTAATATTATTATTCAGTTAAGAGAAAAACAGAAAGAGAGAAAGAAACAGAGAGAGAGACTGACAGAGAGAGACCAAGAGACAGAGAGGTGGAAAGGAGAAAGAGAGAGAGAGGGAGAGGAAGAGAGAGACAGAGAGAGAGACAGAGACAGAGAATGTTGGAGAATGGCTAACAAGTTATCATATATGAATGTAATGGAATATTATTGTGCTATAAGAAACAAGGAGCAGATGGACTTCATATTTACCTGGAGAGGCATATATAAACTGATGCTGAGTGAGAAGAACAGAACCAGGACAAATTTGTACACAATTACAGACACAACATATGTGTGACAACCAACTTTGATAGACTGGACTCTTCTCAGCAATGCAGGGTTATAAATCAACTCCAAAAGACTCATGATGGAGAGAGATATCTACATTTAGAGAAAGAACTAGAAAGAACAGAGTTTGAATGCAGATTGAAGCAAATTACCTGCTCTCTGTCTTTTTTTTTTGTTTGTTTGGTTTCGTTTCCTCTTTCCCATTGTTCATTCCATCTAATACAATACTTCTTTATAACCTAATGTCTTATGTGAAACTATATGCAGATCCTATACTTAATTGTATGCCACCATGGTGGGGGGGAGGGAGGGGAGAAAATCTGAAACTCAAGGAATTGTGGAATTGAATCCTGTAAACTAAAGGTAAACAAACAAATTAATAAATACCAAAAATTTTTTTTAAAAAGTGAGAGAATGAGAATTTTGTTTATATATCTTAAATACCTTCTGGAATACTATGCTTGAGAAAGTCTCAGTTTCTCTCCTCTATGTCTTCAGTTTCCACACATCCCTCTTCAATAGTGTGATCTGTCTTCCATTTCTGGACTATGGAAACCCAAACTCCTTTTGGAATAGGGAAGTTCATTTGTCTGAAATCCACCCAAGTTCTGAGGTGGCAGAACCTTTTTTCTGGAGCTACAACTAGAAATTCATCTGGGTAAGGGACAGTGGCATCTGGAGCAAAGAGGAAAGTGGCAGAAGGTGGATGGTTTTCCAGTGATAGAGTTATCTTGGGAAAGGGGGCAGTCATTTCTTGAGAGAAGTCTGCCGGTGCATCCAAGGGTATTTTTTATGGGGGAAAGTTGGATACTTGGGAGAATGGCACTATGGTGAGAGAGAGAGTGGGGTTGTACTAGGGAGAAGGATCATGTTGTCAGATACAGGCTGATATAGGTATGCTCCCTGTAGGTCAGTTCCCTGAGGCAAGGGTCAAAAGCCATACCCTAGTTACACCTCTGCCTTTTCTATCCCCTGTCTTTAATATCAGACCCAGAAGAAATTTATCATATCTCTGTTTCTGAGCATTTTCAGGGGAGGGGATGAGAAGATATTTGAAGGATAGTAAAATGTATTATTATGGCCAATAATTTCTTTATCTTTAAGAAGATGGTATTGAAGAAATATTGCTCATACCGAAGCCCTGTCCTAACTAGATGCATCATTTATACAGAAGTATGCTATTTGCTAGGATAATATTTATAATGAAATTAATTTGCCAGCCAATGTCTAACAGGTAGTAAATATCTTACTGGGGTTCAGAGTTGGCTTTTATTACGATCTTTGTATTGGCTTAAACCTGGCACAATATCTGCTTTAAGGTAAGTGGCCGAGAAGAGATCTTTTATGATTTTGTTTCATGATACAAAGAAGTTGACCCTCTAGGATGATACCACCTTGATTTCTAGAACCTAGAAGCCCTTGGGATCCTAAGAGATCATTCAAGGGACAGCAGTCCAGTACATGCTAGGTCTTTTCAAGACCTTTCTTTCCTGGAATGCAAGCCTCAAGACTGCCTCATTCAGTCAACTAATGTAGATGATCTGTTTTGTAGATAATCCAGCCAATGTAGATTAAATGTTTGGATTTTAAATTTGAAGGCGACATAGTAGAAAGTGCTTTGCATTTGGTGTTGGAAGACCTGACTTTAAATTCTACTTTACCATATGCTATCTACCATGTTTCCCCGATAATAAGACACTGTCTTATTATTTTTTTTGGAAAGAAAAACACCAGAGGGCTTATTTTCAGGGGAGGGCTTATGTTGTCCTGCCTCAG
Organism: Petaurus breviceps papuanus; assembly: GCF_028583685.1. Classification (NCBI taxonomy): domain Eukaryota; kingdom Metazoa; phylum Chordata; class Mammalia; order Diprotodontia; family Petauridae; genus Petaurus; species Petaurus breviceps. The sequence continues at coordinate 36,429,411 of NW_027187372.1, read as the reverse complement.
CTCTCCTCTGCGGCACTGCTCTCAATGGCACCAGCAAGCAAATCACTGGGGAAGAACAGGATGACGCGCTCACTGCTGCAGCTCTGATTGGATGCAGCTCGGAGCGCAGCGTGCGTTTCACTGGGGTGGGGGACGATGCATACAGAGGGTACCATAATGTAGCGTGTAGCGCAGGGGATCACCTTCACTACAGTAGCAATCTCAATAGGGCTTATTTTCAGGGGAGGGCTTATTTTAGAGGAATCTTACACAGTAAGGGGAGGGCTTATTTTCGGGATAGGTCTTATTATCGGGGAAACACGGTATATGGCCTCCAGTAAGTCAAGTCCAATCTTTTTGAGTTTTATTTTCTTGATCTGTAAAATTATGAAGTTGGATTAAGTGATCTTTCAGATCTAATTTCTAGATCTAAATCTTATACTCTTCAGGCTTAAGATTATCTGGCATCATTCCCAGATATGAGCACTGGAGATAGGTTCAAGTTGTGCCAAGATTCAGGTAAGTGGTACTAGATCAAATCTTATCTAGAGGTTGTCAGGTAGTACTGTAGCTCTAGAAACAGGAAGACTAGAGTTCAAATCTGGCCTCAGGCATTTTCTTTAGCTATTTGAGCCCAGACAAGTCATTTAACTTCTGTCTCAGGTTTTTTCACCTGTAAAAAGGGGATAAAGATAGCACCTATCTTCCATGGTTGTTATAAGGATAAAATGAGATATTATTTGTAAAATGTTTTGCAAACCTTGGAATATCATTTTTTTCAAGTTGTTTTTGAGTTGTATCTAACTCTTCATAACCCCATTTGGGGTTTTCTTGGCAAAGATATGGCAGTGGCTTGCTATTTCCTTCTCTAGCTCATTTTTACAAATGAGGAAACTGAGGCAAACTGAGTTAAGTGATTTGTCCAGGGCCGCATGGCTAGTAAGTGACTGAGGCTGGATTTGAACTGGAATCTCTCTGACTACAGGCCCCTGGGCACTGTGCTACCTAGCGCCCTATTATTTTAATGCTATCTATTATTGTTGTCTCACAGCTATCATTATTGCTAGGCTGTGGGGGTACCATAGCAACCAAGCTGCAAACCATGACTGAGGAAACTTAACCTCTTGTGAAAGGCTTCTCCTCTTTGTTTCTTCCCTTCCCTTGATACTGGGAACCCAAATGCTAGTAGGCCAGATGGTCAAGGGTTCCACATTTAATGCAGGTAATGGCATGCTCTGTAATATCAACCCTGGGAAGGCAGTACTTCCCAATCAGATCCCAGCTATGATGGCTCAAAACTCCTCTGTCCATCAGCACTGCCCAGGCCTTTCAGTCACTCTTGCTCCCTTTCCTAGTGTTACAAACTATTATTTAATTGAATGAACATGTCCATTAGACTGGTCAGGATAAACATGCCCTGCTTCACAGGCTCAAAATCCTTACTCAAGCTTCTTAAAGATAACCAACCACCAGCATAGCCTCCTTCCTACATGACACTCAATTAACCCTAAATGCCTCTCAATTGGTGAAACTCAATTAATTAATCAAACAAAGATTCAGTGGATAGAATATTGGATTCAGAGTCAGAGGAAATGATTTCAAATCCTGATGTTGTCACTTCCTGTGTGAATTTAGGCAAGTCACTTAACTACCCTGGGTCTCAGCTCCTCACCTGTGAAATTTAGGGTTGACCTAGACCTGTAATATCTCTACTGGTTTTAAATCTATGATCCTGATATTGATAACTAAAACTCTGGCATCCTGTGTACTATGGGGATAACCAGTACCTCAGCACGGGTTGTTCTCTTGCTGTGGTACTCTGCCTTCCATCAAGGGTACCACAATAAAAACTTCCCTTTCCCATTTTCCCAAGTGTTTGACTCCCCATATTTGACCTGATGGAAATATTCATGGCTATATCTTAAAGTTGGCATTTCCCCCAGAAAAGCTAAAATATTGTTCTTTTCTTTAAAGAATGAAGACACATATGAACCCACACTGTCACTGGATGAGGTTTAGAGATGAAAGGGGCTTTAGGCATCATCCGATCCAGTCCCATCATTTTACAGATCTATAATAGCTAGCATTTATAATAGCTAGCTTCACATGTCATGCCTTTTGATGCTCGTAATCCCCATTTTACAGATAAGGATGCTGAGGCAAACAGAGGTTAGAGAGCTTAGATTTGAACTCAGGTCTTCCTGATTCCAGGCCCTGTGCCCTATCCTCTGCACCATTTAGCTTTCTCACCAACCAGATCCAATCAAAGCCAAGGGGTTGAATTGGGTGAATTCCTGTGGTGTGGCTCCCTTCTAACTATAAACATCCCAAGCCATCCCTCACATACATCACAGACACCTGGCACCTCTGGACTTGGCAATATGGGCCTTTTAAGGGCCTTGTTCGGCTTTTGTTGACTTAGAAAATATTTACAGTCCAAGCAAACACTCGGGCTCCCCCCAACTTCTATTGTCATAAAGCGAATATGAGGCTTTCACCATCTCACTAGTGCCTGATTTACAGGATCCTCCAGCCAGGCCTGGCTGATATATTCCAGTGGGAGACAGAGAGTGGGAAAGAGGTAGCATGCACATCACGCTCTGCATTCTATCGGCAGAGGCCCAGATTTTTATCAGCTGTAGTTCGTTTGTAAATTATTAACCTTCCAAGAGCCAATATTTGCTCAGGGCTTTCTTCCTCCCCTTCCCTTATCTCCATCACTTAGGGGGAGGGGGATTAAGAAGTGAGGTGAGGGAAGAAGACAAATGTCATCTTTCTAGCTCAGCAGTACAGGAAAGAAAATATATTCATTTTTCTCCCAGAGCTGGAGAACCTGACATAGCTTCATTGGAAAGCCCAGGTTAGCCCAGCAACTTGATCTGAGGAGTCAAGAGCTATGTGATATTTACACTAGAAAAAAAAACTTACTGGTCACTGGATGAGCCAAGATGGACAGGATTTCCTTAAATAATCACTTCTGATAAAATATTCTTAGACAAACCTGGCTTGAACTCAGTCCGAGTCCTTTTCCTAGGCTAGCCCACATTTGAGGATAGAATGAGGTGGGGGAGGGGGGCCTTTCTGACAGTGAAAACACCTTGGGTTTGGAATCAGAGTTTGTTGTTGTTCAGTCATTTTTCGATTGTATCCAACTCTTCATGATCCAATTTGGCATTTTCTTGGTAAAGATACTATAGTGGTTTGCCATTTTCTTCTCCAACTCATTTCATAGATTAGAAAACTGAAGTAAATAGGATTAGGTGACTTGCCCAGGGTCATGCAGCTAGTAAGTGTCTGAGGCCAGGTTTGAACTCAGAAAGGTGAGTCTTTTTGATTTCAGGTCCAGACTCTATCAACTGCCACCTAGATCCCTCTGGAATCAGAATACTTGAGTTCAAATCATGGCACTGTCAGTTACTACTTATATGGCCTTGGGAAAGCACTTCACTCTAGATATCATTTTACTCATATGTAAGATGAGATCAATGGCCTATATGAGCACTAATATCCCTTCCTCTATGATCCTATGTAATGCAGTTGTCAAGGTAGTAAAGTAATTTCCAAGGTAATCCATGACCACCACCAACAAGGGTCCTGGAAAACCTGAGTTCAGGCCCCATGACTATTCCCACTCTCTCTGTGGTATTGGTTGTTAGAGGAGCTAAATGCCATTAGAGCTAGCAGGGTTCTCAGAGATGATGTAATATCAGCATTGAGAAGAAACTTCCAATTTCAAGTAGTCTAATCTATGAATAGGTTTCTACTATATTTTCCACAAGTGATAATCTAGTCTTTGCTTGAAGACCTCTAGTTAGAGGGAATTTATGACCTTATGAAGCAGCTCATTAGAAACCTCTATTTCTTAGGAAGTGATATGAGCCGAAATATATCACTCTCCAACTTCCATCTGTTGGTCAGAATTGTGGTCGTCTGGGGTCTAACAAAATATTCCCTTTCCACTTGAAGACTGCTTCCCACCCTATTTCTCAAGTCTTTTCATATCCAGGTTAAATATACTCAGTTCTTCTAGTCTTATTAAGATTAGGAGTCATATGCTCACTATCCATCCTGGTTGGCTCTGGCTTATACATGTATTTTACCTTGTCACTGTCTTCTCTAATATATGGTTCCCAGAACAAAATAGAATACTCCAGATGAAGTCTTGTCAGAGAAGAGTATAGCAGGATGCTGTGACAGTAATGGCAATTAAAGATTCCCCTGTATTGGCTTGGTTTTCAAATTGATTGTGTTAAAACCCAGAGTTTGTTAATCCCACCTGTGGGATGGGCTTGTTGATGTGAAAAGAAAGTCCTGAACTGGGAGGAGCTGGTGATGTAGATTTGGAGAGACACTAGAGAGAGGCGGAAGATCTTTTTGGAAGCAGCACCTCGTGGAGAGAGAGAGAGACTAAGAATTGCTGGTGGCCGCTTTGAATTGCCCTGGACTTTTGAGACCTGCCCCCTGAGCTGCCAAGGACTGAGGAGACATGGCTGTTTTGCTGGTACTTTGTCTGTCTGTTTTGATGTTGTTTTGCCAGATTTGTCCACTGGTGAAAGACAGTCCTTTTGTTGAAGAAGTCCTGGAACCTGGCTGTTCGCTAAGAAGCCCTGAGACTGTCCTGCAGACAGAGAGTGAATACTGTCCACTGGTGAGGGACAGTGCTGTTGTTGCAGGGGTCTGGAGACTGTCCTGCAGACAGAATGAATACTGTCCACTGGTGAGGGACAGTGCTGTTGTTGCAGGGGTCTGGAGACTGTCCTGCAGACAGAATGAATACTGTCCACTGGTGAAGGACAGTGCTGTTGTTGCAGGGGTCTGGGAGCCTTTCTGTTGGTTCAGAAGCCCTGAAGAAGGATTTTCTTGTTGTATGTTTACAGAAATCCTGGGAGAGGGCTTTGCTAATGTGTTCAGGGGTTCTAGGACTGTTCTACAGACAGAGGATAAATTCATGAAGGGATTGGCAATGTATCTTATGGCCTTGCTAAGCCTTGTCTCCCCAGGAACTAAGATTGCTGAGAACTTGCCTCGTGTCAAGATGAAGAAAAGACCTCCATTTGGGTATTAAGTGCTGTGTTTAAACTTGATGTAACTCTGGGGTAGATTCAATTGTGATCCAGGGGTGGGGAACTTTTGACCTTATTGTGCTCTGTGATTGACAAATGAAGGTACTTTACCTATGTTTGGAAACTAATCTCCATTTGAGAAGAGGGGTTTTGTGGTGGACCAAATGAAGGTATAGCCTAGGGGTGGAGAAGTATTTAGAACAGGGACTTTGTAATTGATTGAATGATTGGAAGGTCCTGGGGTGGGGTAGTACTTGGAGATTATTTAATCACACTTAGTAAATGCTGTATTTTGAATGATGTCATGTTTTAATCTTCTCTGTTCTTGGTTGGTCACTGAATAAAATGGAGAGCACCTATGCTGGTATTCTGAACCTTGGGAAGTTGCCTTTCCTTGGCATTACATTACAGATGCACATAGCTCCTTAATCCTGGATTTTATTTTTCCATGAATGAATCTTAAAATAGAACTAACATCTTTTTTTGGTTTACCACTTCATCCTATAGGCTCATATTGATTTTGAAGTCCACTAAACTCCCAAAGTTCTTTTTATATTGATTATTGCTTGGCTATGCCTCCCTAACCCCATTACTTGTGCAATTGACTTTTTGATCCTGATTGCAGAACTACATTTTCTTTATTAAATTTCATTTTATTAAATTCCTACCATTATTCAAACCTATTGAAGTCTTTTTGAATCCTAGCCCCATCATTCAATGTATTACTTATGCATACCAGTTTTGTGTCAGCTGAAAATGTGATGAACATGCCTTTTATGGCTTCATCCAAGTCATTTACAAAACTCTTGCACAGAACAGTACCAAGGACAGATCCCTGGTAGTACTCACCTAGAGACCTCCCTTCAAGTTGATACAAATCAGAGCTGATAGATTCAGGCATTCAACCAGCTCCAAATCTGCCCAAATGCCCTGCCACTTGGTTTGCATCTTTATATCTAAGATTTCATAAAATCAGACTTCAGAGGGACTTAATAGAACACCTAGGCCAACCTCTTTGACTAATGCAGGAATCCACTATACAATAATACGGATACCTAACAGATTTTACGGTCAAAAGAGCTCTCTGCCTTTTAAGGCAAGTCATTCTATTACAAAGTTTCTCCTTGAATTGAGTTGAAATAGCATGACCTCCAAGAAGTGATGAGAAAATTCATTTCCTTCCCTTCTTGGCAGAAGCACAGAACTGTGGGTATAGAATATTGTACATGTGGTTAGAGTCAGTTGTGTTGTTTATTTTTGCTGAAATTTTTTGTGACTTACTCTCCTACCCCATTTTCCACCACTTCCCCCTCCCCCCCCCCCCCCCCCCATACACTGTTTTAAGGGAAAGTTTTCTGGAGAGGAAAAGGAGGAGTCATAGCTTTTGAAATTGAATTCTTATAACTACAAAAGGAATCCATTTGAAAAACTTACCATTGAGGTGGCTAAGTGGCACAGTGAATACAGCACCGGCCCTGGAGTCAAGAGGACCTCAGTTCAAATCCAGCCTCAGACACTTGACACACTTACTAGCCATGTGACTTTGGGCAAGTCACTTAACCCCAATTGCCCTCAAAAAAGCAAAAAAAATTTTTTGATCATAAGCTTGTCTATGTAACTTCCACCTATCATTCCTAACTTTTTCTACTCAGAAAAATGTCCTCTCTCTTTAAATGGTTGAAAATCCCTATGATCCTTCCTTTTTCTCTCCGCCCTTCAAATTTTTATTCTTGTTTTTTTTTTAACCATCTCTGACTATAATACAAGGCCTACATTCTTCACTAACATGGTCATTCTTAGTTAGATGACCTTCCATATATAAACAAGCCTTTTAAAATATGATATAATTTAATACTGACCACCTTTCTTATTATTTCACATCTCAGAGAAGCTTAGTGGACTTGTAGGGACCTTGGGAAGAATTAAAGGGCTAGGTTAAATAAGTAGGAATTCATCATTCCCTCAACAAAGAAGGACTTTAGAGCCAGAATGGACCTTAGTGATCAGCTGGTTCAGCCTCTTTATTTTACAAATGAAGAATCTGAGGCCCCAAGAGATTAAGTGAATAGAGTAAAGCTATAGAGCTAGATTTATAAGAACACTGTGAGAGATTTTGTCAAAAGCCTGATAGAAATCTAGTGGTACCATATGAGCTGCATTCCCCTCATCTATCTGATCTGTAACCTTATCAAAAAAGGAAAAAATTGGGGGCAGAGTCAAGATGGTGGAGTAGAACCAGGATCTCTTTGGGGCTCTGGATCCCACCCCTTCCAATTTATGTAAAAGGTGACTGAACAAACTTTGGAGCTAAAGAACCCACAAAATGACACAGAGAAGCTAACCTCCTGCTGAGGACAGCCCGGCAGACTGGCAGGAATCAGCCAGCACAGTGCTCTGGGAGCCAACCCCAGCCCAGCTCGATGAGCTGGAGGTTTTATCCCCAGGGTGGGCCTGACCAGCCCTAGGGTGGGCCTGACCAGCCACAGACTGGAGGGACTTCAGATCACCATCAGCTGTGACGGTTTCCAGAATCATCAACACATAGATGCTAAGGACAAAGTGAGAGGTCAGCGCAGTGTGGACTTTGGGATCCAGTAGTTGGGAGTGTGGTCAGCCTCTGCCCCCAGGGTGAGAAGCCACTGAGGCAGTGTAGCCACCCCCATGTGGCTGCTTCAGGGCTCCTGGCCTGCAGATTGTAGGGGGACCAAGTGACCAGTTTGAGGGATAATTGCTCTTGCTTTAACCTGCTTGGATCTGGATTGTGGTCCAGGGTGAAGGTCCTGGGGTGTTTGACCAGCTTGCCAGAGTGTGTGGAGGCTTCAGAGAGGGCACCCAACTAATATCTTCTGCAGCTGAGAAAACCCCAGCATTTGGTATGAAGCTCCCCTGTCTGGTAGCAGTCCTACTATGGCAAAAAGCCCAAAAGTCAAGTAATTGAGTGGCAACATGAGCAAGTAAGGAAGCAAAATAAACAGAGCAACCCAACTTTAGACTCCTATTTTGGGGACAAAAAAGGATCAAAGCATGGAATAGGAGAAAGACAGTGAAGTCAGAACTCCTGCACCAAAAGCTTCCAAGAAAAATATGAGCTGGTTACAGGCCATAGAGGACCTTAAGAAGGATTTTGAAAAGTAAATAAGAGAATTGGAGGAAAAATTGGGAAGAGAAATGAGAACGATGCAAGAAAATTATGAAATGAGAGTCAACAACCTGACTAAAGAAAATAACACCTTTAAAAACAGACTAACTCAAATGGCAAAAGAGGCTCAAAAAGGCAATGCCTTAAAAGGCTGAATTTTCCAAATGGAAAAACAATCTCAAAAGCTCACTAAAGAGAATCATTACTTCAGAATTAGATTGGAGCAAATGGAAGCTAGTGACTTTATGAGAAATCAAGATACTATTAAACAGATCCAAACAAATGAAAAAAATAGAAGGCAATGTGAAATATCTTATTGGGAAAACCACTGACCTGGAAAATAGATCCAGGAGAAATAATTTAAAAATTATTGGACTACCTGAAAGCCATGATCAAAAAAGAACCTAGAAATCATCCTTCAAGAAATTCTCAAGGAAAACTGCCCTGATGTTTTAGAACCAGAGGGAAAAATAGGGGTTGAAAGAATCCACCAATCACCTCCTGAAAAAGATCCCAAAAAGAACACTCCTAGGAATATTATAGCTAGGTTCTGGAATTCTCAGATCAAGGAGAAAATATTATAAGCAGCCAGGAAGAAACATTTTGAATATTGTGGAAACATAATTAGGATAACACAGGATCTAGAAGCTTCTACACTGAGGGATTGAAGGGCTTGGAATATGATATTTTGGAGAGCAAAGGAGCTGGGATTAAAACCGAGAATCACCTACCCAGCAAAACTGAGTATCATGTTTCAGGGAAAAATATGGTCATTCAGTGGAATAGAACACTTTCAAACATTCTTGATGAAAAAACCAGAGTTGAATAGAAAATTTGATATTCAGATATAAGAAGCAAGAGAAGCATGAGAAGATAAAGAGGGAAAAGAAATAATAAGGAACTTATTGAAGTTGAACTATCTATTTACATTCTTACATGGAAAAACAATAATTGTAACTTATGAAACTTTTGTCACTATGAAAATAGTTGAAGGGAATAGAAATATATATATATATGTCTATATATGAGGGTATATGGGCATATGAATACATATGTGAATGTGTGTATATATGTTTACAAGTATACATTGATAGAGGGCACAGGACCAATTTAATAGGAAGGGATGATACTTAAAAGGTGAAATTAAGAGGTGAGAGAGGAATATAATGAGAGGAGATGGGGAGAGACAGAATGGGGTAAACTATCTCATATAGAAGAGGTAAGGGAAAATGGTTACAATGCAGGGGAAGAACAGGAAGTCAAAAGGGAATAGGTCAACCTTATTCTCATTGAATTTGGCTTAGGGAGGGAATGACATACACACTAAATAGGGTATCTCACCCTACAGGAGAATAGGGGGGAAGGGGATGAGAGGGGGGATGATGGAAGGGAGGGCAGGCTGGGGGGGAGGGAAGTTGGAATCACCCACTTTTGAAAAGGGACAGGATCGAAGTAGAGAATAGAACAAGTGGGAGGTGGGATAAGAGGGAGGGAAATACCGTCAGTCTTCCACAATATTTCTACTATGGAAATGTTTTGCATAGCTACACGTGTCCAACCTATATTGAATTGCTTATCTTCCCAGTAAGGGTGGGTGACAAGGGAGGAAGGGAATGAATCTGGAATTCAAAGTTTTAGAATCAAATGTTTAATACATATATACTATTATCAATATTATTTTACATGTAACTGGGAAATAAGATATACAGGCACTGGGGCATAGAGATCCACCATGCCCTGCTGGAAAGTTGGAGGGGGTATGGGAGAAGATATGGGAGAGAGCAGATTGGAGGAGGGGATATCCAGTGGGATCACTATTTTGGGGTGGTGGGTAGGGGAAAAACGGGGAGAAAATTTGTAACTCAAAATATTGCGGAAATGAATGATCTAAACTAGAAGTTAATAAAGCATTTGATTTAAAAAAAAAAAAAGGAAGAAGTTAGTCAAGGATAACTTGCCCTTGAGAAGTACATGCTGCTTTGTAGGGGTCATGACTTGCCTTTCTAAGTACTCATGAACCATCCCTTTAACCACAAACATTCAAATTTTGCCAGTGATCAACCTAGTCCTTTGAGTCCTAGTTTGAAAAACCAACTTCTTTTTTGAAAATAGGTACAAAATATGTCTTCCTCTGGGCTTCCCACAAATCTTCTGTTCTCTGGAGTATTTTTAAGTTTGATGACAAGAGTTCAACAATTACATCCATGATTTCTTTCAGTACTATGGGATATATTCCTTCAGGGTGAGGTGATTTTAACTTCTTGAGGATTACTAGGTGTTCTCTTACTATTTCCTAACTTATTTTGGGTCTCAATTCTTTGTTTGCTGTCCTTGTTTTATCTTTTCCAGACTTAAGATCATCCTTGGTAGAGAAAATAAAAGCAAAATAGAAGTTGAAAAGTTCTGTTTTTTTCCCCTGGGTCATATGTTGCCATCCATCCATCCATCCATCCATCCATCCATCCATCCATCCATCCATCCATCCATCCACCCATCTATCCATCCATCCTCAGAAGCAGATGGTCCTATTCCTTCATTTTTTTTCTTCCTCCCAACATAGCTAAAAAAACAAACATGCAAAGAGTTATTTTCAAAAGTATTGAAAAGAGTGCTGTTCTTAGAATCAGGTGGTATAAATTCCAACCCTACCTCCAACATTTACTAGCTATGTGACCATGGACAAACCATTTATATTCTCTGAGCCTTTTTAAAAACAAATTTACAAAATGAATATTGTAATATTGAACTACCTTCTTTAGAAAGTTGTTGTGAAGAAGGACTTTACAAACCCAGCTGGCCTCTGGGCTTCCTTCCAGCTCTATATCTATGATCCTTAAAGTGCTTTTAAAAAAGGTGAACCATTATTATTATTAATAGCTGGGCAGTGGGGTATAATAAAAATAGCAGCAGAGGACATTGGTTAATATCCTGGCACTATCACTTACAAGCTGTATGACCTTGGGCAAGATACTTAACCTCCTTGAGCTAAGTGTGATGGCACTCACCTGTAATCTATGCTACCAGTGAGACTGAAGCTAGTAGATCTCTTGAACTCAGGAGTTCTAAGTTGCAATAGGCTAAGATGACCAGGGGTTTTCATTAAGTTAGGCACTAATATGGTAAGTCTCCTGGAAGGAAGCACCAAGTTGCCTAAGGAGGAGGGTGAATTAATTCAAGTTGAAAATGGAGCATCTGACCTGCTCAGAGTGGGATTAGGTCCTTGAGTTATACTGAAATTCCAGCAGATAAGATCAGCCAGATAGGGAAACCCAATCTTAAACAAACACTCTCCCCATCTTAGTATCTTCCAATGGTAAATTGAAGAAGGTGGACTAACTGACCTCTAAAGTCCCTTCTAGCTCTAAAATTGTCATTTTTAGGATTATATGGAGCCTTAGTTATAGAGCTGGAATGGACCTCAAATAGCACTCATTGCAAGCTTTCCTCATTCTGGACTTTCCTTTTTGGGCATTATTATTTCTGGCCACTGTGTTTGTTCATTGTTTCCTGTCATTGCTTTCTTTTCCTGTACATGTCTTTAAAAACTGTAAAACATTGCATTTATGGATCATAATGCAATAAAAATAGTCACCAACAATAAAAACACAATCAAAACATGCACAGCTATTTGAAGACTATAAAATTACTACTTGAACAATATCTGAGTTAAAGAACAAAGTATAGAAACAACCACAAATCATATTAATGATAACAATGATATAATTTTTTTTTAAGCAATTGGGGCTAAATAACTTGCTCAAGGTTACACGGCCAGTTATTTCTGGGGTGATGCCAAATATCAGAGCCCAGATTCTATCCCAGGTCATCCCGACTCTGGGGCCGGTGCTCTTACTCGCTGTGCTTCCTGGCCACCCCAACAATGATATAAATTTAACCTCTTAGACTTTTGTGTCTTTTTAAAAATCTGAGGTAGCTGATAAGTTATAGTTTTAATATTCCTTTGAAATAGTTTAGCCTTTTTGTCATCTTCATAATCACCATTGGATTGGAGGCTTATCTGCTTGGAAAAATAACCCAGTGATGTCATTTTGGTCCTCTTTGAGAATGAAGGGCAACAACCAAATGATTTATCTATGTATATAATATATATATACATATAGATATAAAATTTTGATAGTAAAGGCCTTAGCTATCTGGAGGGATCAGGAAAGGACTTTAGCTGAAGGGGATTAGATTCTAAGATGTAGAGGCTAGGAGGTAATCCAATTCTGGATGTAGAAGTCAATAAGAAGATGTTGGGAGATGGGATGTTGTGTTTGAGGAATAGCGATACATAATACATAAAAAGACAACAAAGGTAGGTTGGATTCAAATTATGAAAGACTTAATTTTCCTAACAGAAAGGCTTGTATTTGTTCCTAGAGGACCACTGAAGTTTATTATGTAGGGGAGAGATATAGCAAGGCCTGTGTTTTACAAAAATTACTTCAGCAGCTATGTAGAGGATTGTGTTGGAGAGGGGAGCATCTAGAGATAGGAAGGTCAAAGAATAGATCATTGCAATAGTCTAGGAAAGAGAGGATGAGGACCTGAACAAGGGTCAGAGCCATGTAAACGAAGAGAAGGGGATTTATATGAGAGATATTTTGAAGGTGGAATCCATAAGATGTGGCAACCTTTTGGATTTGGGGTAGAGAAGGAGAGAAGATTTTAGAATGACTCAGAAAATAAAAACTGTGGTGACTGGAAAGATAGAGGTACAAATGACACAAACAGGAAAATTTTGAAGATAGATAAGGGATGTAATTGGACAAGATAGTATTTATGGTCCCTACTCAAAGACAAACCAAAGGTATGGGTAATGAAACGGACAGTTGAGAATATGTATGTTTTCTTATACTTACGTTATTGATTTCCAACCATACAAAACCATCTAGTAGATAATTATTATCCTCTCCTTTTCCAACAAGAACTTTTATTTTAAAAACAAAACCCCAAATCTTTCCCTTTTCCTCCAAGAAATTTTCCAGTCCAAAGTTGGTGATATTTGATGGTGTGATCAGTGAGCTTGGGTTCAAGGAAGGGCTTGTTTTCTTTCTTCCTCTGTTTTAGGATTGCCAGTAGAGAGGATGCAGGTGAGACATTTCTTTCCCTGCTTCTCTGAAATATAGCTGCTGTCTTTTTTAATGCAGCACTTCAAACATCCTTTTGTCAAGCCTGCAATAAAAATAATCATTTTTTTTCAGAATGCCATAAGGAACACATTTCTAACACATAAGGTTTACTACTATGAAATGTAAACAGTTTGCAAAAAAAAAAAAAGGAAATTGTGGGCAATCATAATATCATTGAATCTCAGCTGGAAGGGACTTTAGAGGTCACCTGGTCTAACCTGTACCTGAAGCATGAAATCCTTGCATAGCATTCAGGACAGGTATTGTCCAATCTTTGCTTGAATAGCTCCAATTTATGAGTCAGTCTGTCCATTTTTGGACAGTTGTAATTAATAGGGAGTTTTTATTTCTATAAAGCCAAAATATTCATTTCTGTAACTTCTACCCAGTGTTTAATATTAGGCATATTGGACTGAGAGTCAAGACACTGTGTTAGAATCCTAACTCTATTATTGGTTTGCTGTGTGATTTGGGGTAAGTTACATCCCCTCTAAGCCTTGGTTTTATCATCTATAAAATCATGGGGTTGGACTAGGTGGTACAACTTTAATATTCTATGGTTGAAAAGAAGTCTAACGCTCTCTACCTTTCATTTTCCTTGGCATGACTAGGGGGTGACAATATGGTGACCTGACATTCTGGAGATTAGTGGCTCCAGCAAGCAGCTGACTTATATAACTGAGGCACATCCAGTTTTTGCTTTTAAATTCCAAGGTACATTCAGTGTCCTGGCTTCATTCAATGCAGTTGGCATCCTTCTTTATGATGTCCTGATTCCAATAGCTATTCTCACTGTACTCCATTTTTCAGAGAATGAAATGGGTTCAGAAGAGTGAATCACAATGCTAGTATGATGCAGAATTGGGACTTGACCTTAAATTTCTTGAATCAAACTGAACATACTTTTTCATTTGTTTTTTTAATTAAATATTTTATTAAAAACATATCATTCAGCATCAAATAACCGAACTTAGTAACTATTTACACTGAAATTAATTAATTTCAATGAATAAAATATCACTATTTTTAATTTATTTCCTGATTTCCCATCAAGGTTCTTTGTCTAGTCATTCTCATTCACTTTTCTCATTTTAAATAGTTATAATTAGTGTGCCTACCATTCTTCTGGATCTTTTTCCATTTGTATTATTTCATAAGTCTTTTCAAATTTCTTTGCATTTCTCATACTTGTCCATCTTAATTCTAAATTGCATTATAGTATTCTATCACATTAATGTAACCATTTATTTCAATCAATAAACCTTTATTGCATTCCTGCTATTTTTCAGGAACTGTGGTAGGCACTGGGCTTACTCTGACAAATGTGAAATGATCCCTGCTCTCAAGGGACTTGCATTCTATCTGGAGAGACATCACGTACATATTTACACAGATAGAAAATAGATCTGCAATAGATTCAAGGTGATTGGGAAGTGGTAGAGGGAGCAGGGAGATGCTAGCAGTTAGGAGAATGGGAGAAAATAATAAAGAAAACTTTAAGGAGAAAGTGTACTTGAGCTGAGTTTTGAAGACTAGGGATGCTAAGGTGAAAGTGAAGGGGTAGTATATTCCAGGACTGGTGGGATGGCCAGTGCAAAGGCAGATAGAGGGGATATGGAGCACTATGCCTGAAGAATAGTAAGAAGGCCAGAAAGAATAGACATCTATCTTAGGAAAATTACTTTTGTAGATGATTAGAGGGTAGATTAAAACAAAGACATGCTGAAACAGGGAGATCACATAAAAGACTATTACCATAGCCCAAGTGATGAGGACCTGGATCAGGGCAGTGTCCATGTGAGTAGAGAAAAAGGGCAAGATGTGAAAGCCCTTGCAGAAGTAGAAACTATATGACTGATGAGAATCTTTCATATTTATATAGTACTTTAATGACTATGAGGAACTTTATTTATAACAATCCTATGAAGAGATGACTTATTATCCCCATTTTACAGATAAGGAAAATGAGACATGGAAGTGACATTCTTACCTAGGGTTAGGCAATTATGGTGGAACAAGGATTCAAACTTAGGTCTTTTGTCTCTAAGGCTAGTGTTCATTCTTCTATATTTTGCTTCTCAATTTCAAGACTAGCATCTTCAAAGATGCTACAGAAAATCTCAACTTGGATATTTTATTGGGACCTCCAACTCAACAAATTAAAAACAAAGCTTATTCTCTTCCTGACCTTTCACCCAATAACCCATTCTTCCTTCCAATTCCCCTGTTTCTGTTAGGGACATTACTATTGACCTAAGGTCATTCAGAGTTAGTGGCTGAGACAGGGCTAGCACTCAGGCCCACCTCCTTACAATAAAGAGCCACCATGAGGTGACACTAGAGGGTTTTGCATAGGATTAATTCGCCTTTTAGAAGCTGCTTTGTAAGACACCATTTCAGCCCACAAAGCTTTAGGAGAATCCTTCCTATATGAAGAGCTATAGTTTTGAGTATTTGTGAAACCCCTAGCCAACCCACGTTCTCTCTTGCATAGTACTCTTTGATGCTTTCTTTATTGTAGGGAATTTCATCCTGGGAACTCAATCAACCTAAATCAAGACCCAAACCCAGCTTGTTATCTTAGAGAGTAGCCTGAGATTTAGAGAAGTTAAATTACTTGCCCAAAGTCACACAGTAAGTGTGAGAGTTGGGATAGAATAGATAATATATTATATTATGTTATATGATACAAAGTGGCAACATTAAATAGGAGACAGAGTTAGTTTCAAAGTCTCAGACAGATACTGGCTGTGTAACATTGGGTAATTATTTAACCTCTCAGTGCTCTAGACAAATCTCTATCACTGAAGGTTGCAGAGAAGGTGCTGATCCATACTGGTAGAGGCACTATTCTCTATTAATGAAATCACAGGCCCAGTCCTCATCCTTATCCTATATTATCATATGATAATTATTATTATATGTGTGCCTCCTTCCACTTTACAACCTATCTGTGTCTTCTCTATGCAATACTTGCAAATATATTTCCATAAATCTTCCATAAAGGATCTAACCAATATACTGGAAGTCTTTCTCTGGCTCTTTTAATATTTTGTAGATGGATGTGGTTTAGTTCTGCTAGTAGTATGTCAATTCATTGGCCATTAAGGCACTGACATTTAATATTGTAAAAACTCTCTTTCTCTCTGTCTCTTTTCCTCTTTCCCTCTCTCTCTCCCTCCCTTTCTCCCCTCTATTCCCCTCCCTCCCTCCCTCTCTGGATCATGCAGCCCCCTAAAAGTCACACAATGTAGCATGGCCCTTACTTTGCCACAAGTTTCCCCATAAATGATGCTGTAGAAGGACTTCTAGCTCCCATAACCCAATAGGCCCACTTTCTAAATATTTGCTTTCTTTATTTGCCTTTAATAATTAAGCACTAAGGACCTGTCTTTGATTGCCAGCTTCACTCTGGGGGTTAATTAGATATTTCTAAATAACTTGCTTTTGTCCAGGCCTGAGCTTTCCCTTCCCTTTCCCTCACCCCAAACGCTGATTTCTCCAGAGAGCTCTTGCTGGAGAATTGACTGGAGCTAATTATTCCAGATAATTAAGATGCTAAGCAAAGCAATTTAATTCTATTTTTTTTTTTTGGAGAAATGTTAATGTCTGTATAACACACCATCAATAAAATTCCTTTTAAAAGGTTAAGCTGGCCAAGTGCTATATTGAATTGAGAATGACTGGGATCAAATGAAATCCAGTAAAGATATTTAGCAGAGTAATGAAGTTTATTCCAGAACAAATGGCCCTTTCTTACCAGAGTTTACTTTTCTCCATGGCTCTTACAGGAGGCTTGTAAGGACAGATAAGGCAATTTACTCTATTGAGAGGGGAGACCATAGGTTTATCCCTAGCAAAACTAGAGGCAGAAGTTAGCTTTGTCAACTGAATGAACAGCCTCTCCCATCTTGGGGCCACCTTTCCCCTACCTTAAGGTTCCCAGCTATTCCACCTAAGTTTGCCCTTCTCAATTGCCCCATGTTGATAATTTCACTCTCTTTTTTTTTACCTTCCTCATATCTAGCGCCTCTTCTCTCCATTATGACTCATTCTCTATCTCGTAAATTTTAGCTAACTATTAGAAAAATGGTCTAATTAAACAAATTTACATCAAGGGTGTGAATGACAGATAGTTATCCTCCATTTACCCTTTTAGGGGTATTTGCATTTGAAAATAAATATAAAGCTAGTTGTGATAGCATGTCTGTAACCCCTCCTACTAGAGGAGGCTGAGAATGATGGATTGCTTGAGTTCAGGAGTTCTGAGTTAAAGTAGGGAATTTTGCATAGAGGGAATGACTAAAGGCAGGGGAATAAATGAGTTGTTTGAGGGGGAGCACAAAATGAGAGAAGAGAAGTGAGTCAAGGACAGGACCTTAGAGAACACCAAGATTATTACAAAGGTATGGAAAAGGATGGATCCATACTAGCAGGGTGACTAGATGAAGGTAGTGTCCACCCAGGTCAAGGAAAGAAAAAGCATGTAGAATGAGAAGTTGGTCAAGAATGACAAAATCTGCTATAACATCAAGGAGGAGGATGACTGAGGGAAAGGGCTATTGAATTTCACAGCTGGAGGCAATTTAGTAATCATCCTGAGCCACTCATCTTACAGAAGGGACTAAGGGTGCAAAGAGGTTAAGGCCCTTGCCCAAGATCATATGTTAATTAGTGGCAGAGGTGGAGTTTGGTGATGGCTTTTGAGAGAACACTTTTGGTAGTAAAGTGTGGATGGAAGTCATATTGTGAAAGACTGAGAATGAGATCCTGATGAAAAATGAAAACATTGGTTATAGATGACATTTTAAAATAAGAAGCTTTAGTGTGGAAAAAGCAAAGAGGAAGCATGGTAGCTGGACAGAGTATTAGGAGCACAGGCAGGCAAGACCTCTGGTCCACAAATTTTCAGAAAGTAGAAGAATCCGCTCACAAGAGAGTTCATGTTTGTTTGGTACGAAGGAGACAAAATGCACCAATGAGTGTACTGGATTTTTAATTTTTCATGTAAGGGTTCTGATGTGGTATAGACACATCATAGTGTTTTCTTTAAGGGCTATCTCATAGCTATATGAAGTAGGCACTTTCCTAACTCGGCTGATTTAAAAAATTCCAAGATGGTACCCAGGATGATTCTCTTTTTTATCAATATCCCTGTTGAATTCCAATCTTTTAAGGCCAGTTCAGATGCCACCTCCTCCATAAAGTCTTCTCCTCATTCAGTTATTACTTTCTCTCCTCCATCGCTATATAACATTTCCCCCCTTTCTCATGTATTTATCATGTATTATTTTATATTATAGCTGTTCCTATACTCAACATATCCCCTATTATACTAAGGTCTGTGTTTGGGTCAGGTCTTTACCTTTGTACTTCCTCTAGGTTTAATAATGCCTAAATATTGACTGACTCAGATTTAGCATGCTATAGTGGATACTGTTGGTCTTAGAATCAGGTAGACCTGGGTTTGAATTCTTCTGACACTTATGGGCTCTGTGACGTTGGGTAAGTCATTTGTAAAATAGTGATAGGTGATAATACCTAGGATACCTACCTCACCTTGCTCAAGGTTATTTCTGGGTGTGGTGCTGAGTGTCTGAGGCCGGGATTCAATCTCCAGGTCATCCCAACACTGGAGCCAGTGCTCTTACACGCTGAGCCACCTGGCAGCCCTAAAGCAATTGGGGTTAAGTAACTTGCTCAAGGTTACATGGACAGGTGTTTCTGGGTGGGTGCTAAGTGTCTGAGCTCGGGATTCGATCTCCAGGTCATCCTGACGCTGGAGCCGGTGCTCTTACTTGCTGTGCTACCTGGCCGCCCCTCTCCTTATTGTTTATGTGATTTCTCTCCATTAGATTGTAAACTCCGTGAAGTCAGGGACTGACTTTTGCCCCTTTTTCTATCCTCAGTGTGTAGCATAGTGCTGGACATATAATAGGCACTTAATAAATGTTTATTGATTAGCAACTAGGCTTAGAGAGGCGGGAAATGACTTGCCTAATATCATACAGGCAGTAAATGATAAAGGCATGGTTTGAATCCAGTTTTCCTGACTCTACATCTAGTGTTTACTCTGTTTATTTTCTAAATATTGAAGTATTCAGTACAAATATAACCTTTATATAGTTGACAATTCTTCTCCAATGAAAAGTAGTGTACACCTACCAACTGATTCCAGCCGTTAGCCAACAAGGCAACTTTAAGGCCAAGGTGAAAACAAACGTTTAAAGATCCCCAAACCAATTAAATTAGGTTGGTTTTCTTATCACAGCTGGAAAACAAGGGTGCCACTGAATTTAGTAAAGGCTAAATCTGAAAATTGGAGGCTAGGGATCTTCACTTTTTTCAGAATCATTGACTATCATTTTGACTTTTTTTTCTTTCCAAATATTTTGAGATAGTCTTGTATAACTTCACTGATTTAAAAAAAAGAAATTTAATGAATTAATTGGTTTGGTATTTTGTCTATCCAATTGCACAATGAGGTGGCTATGACTGAAACAGCTGAATATCAACAACAATGAAAATATTCAATCACTTCCTAAGATATGACCCCACATTGGATTCTCTGGTGTGTAAAGGTGTCACTGAGATTCTTGGGTACCGCCTCCCCTATCTTTTTCTCCAGCCTCTCATTTCCAAGTAAGAATGCTTAGTAGGTATATTTTCTGATAGTTTGCCACTTTCCCCCATATTGTCTGTTGTACTCACACACAAAACAATCCCAGTAGACTGTGAGTTTCATTAGAACAGGGACTGTTTTCTCCTTTTTCTTTGTATCCTCAGTACAATTACCAACACAATGCCTGGCCCATAGTAAATGGTATTAAACAATTGTTATGAAAACAAATGTTATCCCAAACTTATTTAAGTGCTTTTTGATTGAACAATCAAATAAAACTGGTCGAGGCAAAGGCTTCCTGATGACATATACAAGTTGGAATATCTTCCAATCATATGATATCAAGCATGAAGGCTGAGAACCTGATCTAGATGGTCGGTAGAATTACTTTCCCTTTGAGGCAACATGTCTGCAGACTTTATTCTCTAGGTGTCAAAATACTGAATGTTATTTATTGTCTCGACTAGGCATTTGGTGGTGTCTTTTTCTTTTCTTTCCTGATGACAGATGATTTGTTCCTGGACAATTAACAGACAGCAGGCAGTGTACCATATCCACACAAGCTCCTGCAAGGCACCCTTAGGAGCTCAAAATGAGATAGACTTTCTTCTTGATCCTATTACTGCTGCCTAGTACAGAGTAGGATTAATTAACCCACCAGGTATTGCTTCATTACCAGAAGTGGGGAAAAGCCTGCAACTGAAGAATTTAAGTGGGAGAACATGTAAAACTCAATGTCTAAGGTTTAAGAACCTATTACCCAGGATGTTTCACATTCATTCATTCATTCATTGAGTGTCCATTGTGTGCAAGCATGGTGCTAGGTACTTGCAAGTGAATTGTATTTAAGAAGACCAATGACATCAGGAGGGTGACATCTTGACTTGCAAGTGAATTGGATTTAAGTGAGGCAGGGCTGTGCAGTCACTAACCTCACTCTTTCCTCCAGAGTCATTGGAGTCCAGTGGCAAGATATAGATCAGGACAACTAAAATGGCCTCGGATGCAGTGGGAGACCCTGGCCTTTTTAAGCTAAAGTCTTTCCCAGGTCTCAGTTTGTCTAGGACAACACCCATTCAGTCCTTAAAGGCTAGGTAAGAATTGAGGCCAAAGATGATCTAGTTTGACTACACAAAATAATTCTTCTGGGAGGGGAAGACCCTCAGAGTTTCTGGCCAGAACAGAAACAATTACTATTTATACTCACTCTGAGCCATCAAAACCCAAACAATGAGCAAGTGAACCTTGGGCTGGAACCTATTATTGGTCAATCAGGAGAGCCAGTGATCTGAGTTTAAAGGCATAGCCAAGTAGCGCTATTTGAATTCCAATGGGCTTTGTCAAAGCTTGATTTATCAGAGCTATATTTCAAGAAATCATAAATGAGACAAAAGAGTTAATTGTCCTAGTTTTTTTGGGGAAAAAAAGATACAATAAATAGGGAAGAAAAAAAAATCTAGCCTCGAAATCCGAAGATATCTTGCAAAGTATAAGTTATCAAATTCATATACCTTTGTACAGAATGCCCACATGTAAGGGTATGACTCTCCACATGAACAGAGGGAGAAGAGGAGAAAGAGATGGGAGGCGAAGGAGATGCTGCCAGGTACTACAGCTAACACAAAATTTAATACATTGACTTTGTCCTTCAGGAATTTACTTGTAATCTAGTTGGGGAAAAAGAACTGATTATATACTGAGTGAGGGCTGGAAGCAATTGTAAAAACCATATAGACCAGTGCCCTAGTTTTACAACTAAGCAAACATGAGTCTCAAGTAGGTTTGATGATTTGCCCCAGATTGTACAATTAATATGAGTTGAAGGCAGAATCTGAACTCAGGTGAGGCAATGCTCTTTTGATCACATGAAGATTTCTTTTCATGAAATAGTTAATTAACAACATAGATTCATATATAATTATCATGATGATCATAGCTACCACTTATGTAGCAATTTAAGACTTTTAAAGTACTTTAAATCCTCCATTATCTCATTTGATCCTCACAACAATTCTGTGTGGTTGACACTATTATTCCCTCCATTTTACAGATGGATAAATCGATGTCCAGAGATATTAAATACATTATACACATACAATGTATGTATGTCTATATATGTGCATACATGTATTACACACATCTATATCTACACACTGGAGTAGAATGCTCCTTAGGAACAGGGAGTATGAGAGAGTATGTTTTTGCCTGTATATCCCCATTACTTAGCATGACACTTTGCACTTAAATGTTTATTAAATTGAATTGGATGTTTATGTTGCTGAATTTATAGACAAAATCAGTTTTCCTCCTTTTTGTTTCTCATTGTCCATAGAAAGATATAGAATGTGTGTGATGAAAAGGCTCAAACTTACACCATATGAGGATTGGTTGAAATTGGATTCTTTTATCCTGTGTAAAAAAAGATTTGGGGGAGATTGGGATGATAGCTGTTTTCGATTTCATCGAGGGCTTTCGTGTGGAAGAAGAATCTGATGGGTTTTGCTTATTCTTGGGTGGCAGAAACAGTACCATCAAGTGGAGGTTTTATATGGAGGAAGATTTTGGTTCAGTATTTGGCCTTGGAGATTCTTTTAAACTCAACTATAATCTTAATGTTTTTATCATTTAATGCCATCCAGAGGATGAATGGGTTGCTTTGAAACTCAATGAGTTAGTTCTGTAGTACTGGAGATCTTCAAGTGGAAACTAGTTTAATACTTATTAGGATTATTTCAGAAAGGAATCCTGTTCAGATATTGGTTGGACTAAGACCAACTCTGAAATCGATAATTCTAAGTATTTCAATTTTACAGATGAGGATACAGACTCAGGGAGGATAAGTAACATGCCCAAGGTCACACAGTTGATAAAATGTAGACTAGGCTTTTTCACTGTAATCATGAGTGAAATGAGTGATTAGAGAGATTGCTGTAAGAGTTCAGAAACAAAAGATCAATGTGGAATTGTAGTGATCAGAAAGACCTTGTGGAAGAGGTAGACTTATGCCAAAATTTAAAAAATAATTAGGATTTGAATAGGTGGAGGGTAGAAGAAAGATTATGCACACACACACACACACACACACACACACACACACACATCCTCTGGTTCTTGTATCTTCTTCCTTCATGGGCTTTTGCTCCACAGGCACTCCCTTTTCCCAGACACTACTGAGGGTTCAGAACTGGGTCAATTAGGGCCAATCTCATATTTTCCATGACTGTCAACACAGATCACAAAATAATGGCCATCTGCCCCGAATCCTCAAATTTATCTTGAAATTGACTAGAGTTCTGCCCCTAAATAAAACCTCTCCCCCCCCCCCCCCCCCCGCATCTGTCCTCATTCACATTAACTAATCAGAGGGCATATGGATATTTTAAATTCAGTCAGTTATATTAAGCACTGCTTTATTTGGCCCTCATACTTCAGGGGCTCAGATTAAAGCAAATACCTGGGTTCAGTATTTCTAGAAAATTGGCACTGGGGGAAATGGTGCAATCACAAACTTAATTGTTATGTGATGCAGCCAGCAGGCAAACAGAATATATACACACAATATGTATGCATATTGTCTGGCAAGATACAGGCTGAAGTTTTTCCCCACATGCCAGAGGTGAATGGAGACATGTTGGGAAGGGAACATGCTCAAAACTGGGAATCAGGTGGCAAAATTATATACCCTAAAAATGGACCTAGTTGAGAGCAGGTAATAGGGGCCTGTAGGGGACATTCCTAATCAGACCCAGGTGGGGTGGAAAAGTTTTTGGGGTCCCCTATTGGTACCAGGTGTGGATGAAGCTCAGCTAGGGGGTTTCCTTATTAGGACCATAAACTGGTGGGAACAGCTAACGTAAACTAAGGAAGCAGGAGAATGACTCAAGGCCCTTGCAATAAGCCAAGAGTTCATCTCATCAAAAATTGCAAGTCCTATCCATCTGACACAGAGAACAGTGGGAGGAAAAATGATCTTTTTTCTCTGTGTTTCTATGGGCATTGTATCATTTAGCCTAAGACTCCATATTGGAGTCCTATCATTATAATATGTCATCAAAGTGTAATGCCATGATAATATCAAATAATATAAAATTTATAATTACTACAAGTACAAACTAAGAGCTAATACAAGTACTAAAAACAAAGATAAACCCTGCCCTCAAGGGAGGATAATTTAATAGGTGAAAAAAACACACAAAAGAAAGCTGATCAAGGGGAAGGAAGAAGGTAACTGACGCCAAGATTTGATGAAATCTAAAGTAGTCCAAACATATAAGTCCAAACAAATAAGAGTACAGGGCAGGTGGGAAATGAAAAGATGGTTGCCTGGACCCCCTTCTTAAATGGAGATTTTTGGAGTTCATGGTTCTATCTTCTAAACTTCAGCCCAGATCTCTCAACCCAATCTCTAACTGTTATAGGCCATCACTCTCTCTTTGATTCCTCATAAACACTAAAACCCTATCTTCCACATAAACTCCAATCTATATTTCATCCCAAACACCCAGAATCTGGTTCTAGTGATTTTCAACATCAGAAAAATGTCCTGACACTTTTTCATAGTCATGGAGGTATTCACATCAGTGGGCATAACTGAACTCTCTTTGCCTTGATGCACAGCTGGCCCTTCCCAAAAGTATAATAGGTATGGAGGTGGAAGGTGGGCAGGGGATAGTGTGGACAAAGGTTTGCATATTGGGAATAAGTTTTAACCTATTTAGGGGCAGTGAGGAGATCAGTCTGGTTGCAGTAGAGGGCTTGCTTGTTAGTGAGTGATCTCACTATGGTCAGGAGGTCAGATTGAGGAAAACTTTAAACACCATAGTATTGATGATCCTCAGAGGTTTAATTGGTATGTGTGAGGGAGGAGGGGTATACAAAAGAAATAGACTTGGGACATGGCTAAATGGAGAAATTAATGGGATTCGGGGAACAATCAAAGATTAGAGGTATTCTAACTGGGAAATTGGGACTAGGTTAATGCCATTGGAAATAGGGAGATTAAGTGGGGGGAGGGTTCAGTTTGAGGGGCAAGATGAGTTTAGTTTTATGCAAGTTGTATATAAGGTAACTCAGAGACTTGGAAGAATGATGCTGGTCAAATGTATATAATAAAACCAGCAACTTGAAACAAAGAATTGAGGTTGTTTGTGATGCTTCCCTGCATGTCCATCTGAAGTTTTTGTTGTTGTTCATATTTTCCCCCTTCTCTTTCATTTTCATGAGAAATCAAAGGATTGTGGGATTCTTAAACTCAGCCCCAGACAACTCTTGGCGGTTTATTGAAAGGTAGTCCCTAAAATGATTTTGATGAGATATAACTTGATAATCAGAAACTGGTGGAAATCAAGGGGGTAGTTTTATGAATTGTTCCTGGTGGACAGGAGGAGGTAAATTCGATTTTAGAGGTATATTAGAGGTAAATTAAATATTTCACAGATATGCTGACAGATGTCATGCTGTTGTCCTCTCCTCACCTGAAAATAAAACATTCTTGAGATTATACATCTTCTTCCTGGAGAAATTAATCCATTTAGTTTTGGAAGTCTTCTCTGGGATTGAATAGTTCTGATTGGTGAGTCAGTGGGTACAGACTCACATAACCCACCATGTCTAGTTGGCTTCAAACCATGCTTACTATATGCCCTACTACATGTACATACATACCTCTTACCCCATTTCTCTTTAACCCTGGAAATAGTCATTAAATTAGTGCTAGAGAAGGCATTGTTGAATGGCACAGTTGGATGTCCTATGGGTTCATTCTTCATTTCTATGATTTCCCAGACTAAATCTGCTCCCCATTTCTCCATTAGAATGTAAGCTCCTTGAGGGGAGGCATCATGTCACTTTTTTGTATCTCTAGTGCTTAGCATAGTGCCAGGAACAAAATAGACATTTAATATAATTTTTCTCCCATTCATTAAATCATTTATAATGAATGCCTTCAACCTGGCATAGCTTTTCTGAAGGAGCCCATTTGTGAGTGGGGATACCCCCAGGTGCTTCATATATTTATGGTGACAATGAAACTTTCAAGTGAAGATGACCTTTAGACAGCTGTATATAGAGACCTGGAACTTGGGTAACAATCTTATCCTGCAGTCTAAAGTAAACTCCAGTGTCCTCTGAGGTTGTCATTTTTACATTAGAGATTATTTGTTGTTTACCTTTTTTTTTGGGGGGGGGGGGAAGAAGCCCAAACTCTAGAGTATAACTGAAAAGGAGAAAGAGAAGGAAACATAAAGACAAATTAGTCACACTTCCAGTGCTACCTAGGACATTTAAAATCCCTCATTATTGGAGTTAAAGGAGGAGAAGAAGCTAAGAGCTCATACATTTATTTTAAAACCAAATGCTCAGACTTTGTATATGAATGGGAGTCTGAAAAGGCACAGTGAATTTAGGGTCTTCTGTCATATAACATGTGGCCAGCTCCTTCCAACCTGTAATTTGTCTTCTGCAAATTAAATGTAGCTTCCCTGAGAAGGCACTTTAACAATGGATAGACATTAGCCTAGTCCAGAAACATTTTTTTTTCCCATGGGGAGGGGGGAGAGTGGTAGAGGGTTAGATGAGTCAAAGATTGGGTAGAACTCCAGCTTTTTCTCGGGCTTATTTTCCAACCTTGACCTTTTGAGATTCTAATACCTAGCCCCAGGCATAAAAAAGGATGAATAATGCCATCTCCCTATGTTAGAGAGGAGCTGAGGGGAAAAAAAGGTGACTGGGCTTCCTGGGACAAGGAAGCTAATTCAGATTCAGTTCATATTGGTGCTATGAATACCTTATCATGTCAACTCTGAAAAGCTTCTTCCTGCTCTCAAGATTGCTAGGGATTTTTAATCTCCATAGGTGTTCTAAAGTCAAGAGGAGTCATGCAGCCAATCCCTAGGGTTCCTGATTTATATTACTAGCTTGTAGAGAGAGGCCTCAAAGGCTTGTCCAGACTGCCAAGTCAGTTAGAGTTTATTCTGAGGAAGCCCAATTGGGCATGAGACTGTAAGTTTATTTTTTGAAATTCATTTGACCCTTGACTTTTCCAGGTTGGTAAACCACAGGTTTGAGCAGGGTGAAATAGATCTAGAAACAGGGATAAGCCCTAAGTAAAATTAAGTAGAAAAGAAAATCTGCTCTTAGATTTCCTACTTACCAACTGTATGACCTTGGGCAAGTCACTTGACCTCATTTGCTTTGGTCCATGCAGTTATACTCTCTAAGGTCACTTTGAGCTTTATAATTCTGTCCAACATCTTACATTAGTATGCATGAGCAGTGACAAGTTTAAAACATTATCCCTCCCAGGGAGAGCTGTATATTAACATGTGTCAAAAACAAAAACTAGGGGCGGCAAGGTAGCACAGAAAGTAAGAGCACTGGCCCCGGAGTCGGGATGACCTGGGATGGAATCCAGGCTCTGATACTTCGTATCACACCCAGAAATAACTGGCCGTGTAACCTTGAGCAAGTTACTTAACCCCAATTGCTTAAAAAAAAAACCAAACCAACTAAAGGACAGAGCGCTTCCAAAAAGAAGAGAAAATGTACCTCCCTCCCTTTTTTTTCCCCATTAGGTGACTATGGATGGGAACACTGTATATACAGTAAGGTTCATGTGCCAGTTTTACTTAAATGCTTTTTAAAAACTTATTTTATTTTTGCTACAGGGCATGGATTTCTGGGTTGGAGAGGGGTATATTCATATGTGTAAATGAAGGTGGTGTAAAAATAAAAGTCTCTGTCTGTCTCTTTCCCCCTCTTTCCTTCCTCCCTCTTCTTCCCTATACCTCTTCCTGCCCCCCCCCCCTTTCCCCTAGCCTGGTGATGAAGGAGGAATTTGAACAAGGTATGCGCTTTCCTTGGCATCCCTGAAAACCATAGCCCATGCATTCTCTGCCACTTCATTATATGCTGGGCGCAGCTCCACACCAACAAGATCTTGAGGGCACTAAACATATCCCTGGAAGAACTAATCATATCCTGTAGCTAAAAGGTTAGAGATTATCTTTGGAAAAGAGTTCAAGGTTTTAAGTTATTTAATCAGTACCTTAAAAAAGGCTCCTTGGTATTAATAGCTTGAAGTTACTGGGTGTTCTGAGGAGCAATCACCACTAGATGGGGATCTTCCTTTCCTAAACTCCAAAGGCAGTTGCCTGTGGGTTGAAGTGCAAATTTGAGTTTGTATAAAAACTCAGACTTAGGTGAAAGTAATTCTCTCAAACCCACTCCTTGACTCCTCCACCTTCTCTAATAAACAAACCAACAGCTTTGAAGTCCAAAACTTTCCCTGGAGTATCTAGGTCAGCTTCAGGTATGCCTAAGCCTGTGTCTGTTTTTGTTTTAAAGTCAGCGACCAGCAAAAGAAGTAGGAGAATCATTTGGTTACAATTGGATGGTCTGGTCCAGGTTTCTGTTCTCCAGGCTATCTTTGTTGGCTCTTCCCAGTGGAGGGAAGAAGGTAAAAAGGGAAGGATTAATTTACATTTGAGGGAAGAAAATGCTCATATTTCCACAGAACCTGCTGAGTATTATAGTTTTTAAATGGTATTTGCTTTAGGCAAGCTGTTCTTATTATCCCCATAACAATCCAAACTCTCAGCCTTTACTTATGTTGATTCCCTCACCTATTATGGATCTATCCAAAGTACTACCTACTTACATTTCAAAGTGTAGCTTAAATCCCTCCCTTCTTCTTAGAGCACTCATTTAGAGACAGCTAAGGTGTAGCAGGGAGAACTTTGACTTTGGAAAGGAGAGACTAAGTTTGGCTCCTGATTCTATTAAGTACTAACAATTGGTGCCTTGGGCTAATCACTTTCCTAAATGGACTTCAGTTTTCTTTTTGATCCAAAACTAAAACAAAGCAAATTGAGCCTCAGAACACTGACATTTAGAGTGAGCAAATATCTAATGCATATATTCCTTCAGCAGCATTGAAGCCTACGTAGTAATTAATTCCTCTTACCTCTTATCTTAATTTGTTTTGCTTCTTATTTTCTCATGGAGCACAAAAGTTGATAGGAATTGATTTTAGGTTTAATCTGAACATGTTTTGTATCGAGAGCCAAAATGACTAGTAATGGTTCTGGTTTCCTCATCTCCAAAATGAGAGGTCTGGATTAAATAATCTCTACCTATGTAAATGACCTAAATCTTATGTACTTATGTTTTCACGTACAGTCTTCTTTAGACTTCATTGTCTAGTAGCAAATGATTAATTGATAGAATGCACACTTCTCCAATAGAATGTAAACTCCTTGAGGGGAAATTCTGTTTTATATTTGTCTTTGTGTTTTCAGTGCCTAGCACATAGCAGATGCTTAATAAATGTTGGAGTGATTCAATAAATAGTTACTGATTTATCTGTGATTATTCTTTTTTTTTCTTTCCACAACTAATATTTATTAAGTATGGGCAGCTAGGCAGCATAGTGGATAGAGTGCTGGGACTGGAGTCAGGAAGACTTGAATTAAAGTCTGGCCTCAGACACTTAGTAGTAGCTGTGTGACCCTGGGCAAGTCACTTAACCCTGTTTGCCTCAATTCCTCATATGTAAAATGAGCTGGAGAGGAAAATGGCAAATTGCTCTAGTATCTTCACCAAGAAAACCCCAAATGGGGTCACAAAAAGTTGGACATAAATGAAATGATTGAACAACAAGAAATGTATGTAATCCATAATGTAGAAGACAATGCACTAAATGCTAAAGAAAATGGAATATCCAAAGACCATCTTGGTGCCTTTAATAGTAATAACTGACATTTATATAGCTTTTAAAGTTTTGTAAATTACTCATATCTATATCTCATTTCTTTCTATTTTAATAGTATTTTATTTTTTCCCAATTACATTTCAAGACAATTTTTAGCATTCATTTTTACAAGATTTTGATTTCCAATTTTTTCTCCCTACCTTCATCCCCTCCCCTCTTCCTAAAATGGAAGGCAATTTGATATGTTATACATGTGCTATTGTGTAAAACATATTTCCATATTAGTTATAATTGTGAAAGAGGAAACAGATCAAAAGAAAAAAACATGAAAAAGAATAAAGTATGTGAAAAAAGTATGCTTCAATCTGCATTCAGAGTTCATGAATTCTTTATCTGGATGTGGGTAGCATTTTCCTTTGTGAGTCCTTTGTACTTGTCTTGGATCATCCTGTTGCTGAGATGAGCAAGTCATTCACAGTAGATCATCAAACAATGCTGCAGATACCATGTACACTGATTTCCTGGTTCTGCTCATTTCATTTTGCATCAATTGGTGTAAGTCTTTCCAGGTTTTACTGAAATCTGCTCGTTCATCATTTCTTATTGCACAATAATATTCTATTATATCCATATACCACACCTTGTTCAGTCATTCCCCAATTGGTGGGCATCCCCTCAATTTCCAATATTTGCCACCATGAAAAGGGCTGCTATAAATATTTTTGCACATGTAGGTTCTTTCCTCTTTTTCATGATCTCTTTGGGACATAGATCTAGTAGTGTTATTGCTAGATAAAGGATATGCATAGTTTGGTTGCCCTATTGGCATAATTCCAAATTGTTCTCCAGAATGATTGTATTAGTTCACACCACCACCAACAGTGTATTAGTGTCCCAATTTTCTCATATCCTCTCCAACATTTATCGTTTTCATTTTTTGTCATATTAGCCAATCTGATAGGTGTGATATGGTGCCTCAGAGTTGTTTTAATTTGCATTTCTCTAATCAATAGTGATTTAGAGCACTTCTTCATATGTTTATAGATAGCTTTGATTTTTTTTTCATCTGAAATCTGCCTATTCATGTCCTTTGACTATTTATCAATTGGGGAATGGGTTGTATTCTTATAAATTTGGCTCAGTTCTCTATATATTTGGGAAACAAGACCTTTTTCAGAGACACGCTGTAAAGATTGTTTTCCAACTTTTTGCTTTCCTTCTAATATTAACTGCATTGGTTTTATTTGTGTAAAAGCTTTTTAATTTAATATAATTAAAATGATCTATTTTACATTTCATAATCCATTCTATCTCTTTTTATGAACATATAACTCACTTAACTTCTCCTTTAAGAATTTGGATGCTGTACTACTTGGGACATATGTTTAGTATTGATATGAATTCATTGTCTATGGTATCTTTTAGCAAGATGTAGTTTTCTTCTTTATCTCTTTTAAATAGGCATATTTTTGCTTTTGCTATGTCTGAAATCAGGAATGCTCCCCAAGTTTTTTTGTTGTTATTGTTTTTACTTCATCTGAAGCATAGTAGATTCTGTTCCAGCCCCTTACCTTTTCTCTGTATGTGTCTCTCTGCTTCCAGTATGTTATTGTAAACAACATATTGTAGGATTCTGGTTTTTTATTCACTTTGCTATTCACTTCTGTTTTATGGGAGAATTCATCCCATTCACATTCATAGTTATGATTACTAACCATTTATTTCCCTCTATCCTAATTTTCCTCCTGTTTGTCCTTTCTCTCCTTTCATTTTTTCCCTCCTCACCAGTGTTTTGCTTCTGTATATCACCTCCCCTGATCTGCCCTCCCTTTTGTCAGTCCTTTCTCCCTCACCCCCCAATCTTCTTTACTTAATCTCCTTCCCTCCTACTCTCCTTTAAGTTTAAAGTAAGATAGATTTCTATATTCAACTGATTGCATGTGTTATTCCCTCTTTGAGTCAATACTGAAAGGAGAAAGGTTCAAGTGATGCCCATTGCCCACCCTCTCATATTTCCCTCCACTATAATAAGTTCTTTGAGCCTCCATGTGAAATAATTTGCCCCATTCTACCTCTCCCTTCCTTCATTAGCTTCCACTTGCCCAATTCTAACTTTTAAGGAATTATTTTCCTCAGTTAAATTTTGTACTTCCTTTTCTATTTGACCAATTCTACTTTTTAAGCAGTTTTCTTTTTCCAGGTTATTGATTTTTTTCACAATTCTCCTGCATCACTCTCATTTCTTTTCCCATTTTTTTCCTCTACCTCTCTTACCTGATTTTTAAGCTCCCTTTTGAGTTCTTCCCATGAGTTCCTTCTGGGCTTGAGACCAATTCCTGTTTTTCTTTGGGGTTTTGCCCATAGGTGTTTTGACATTGTTGTGTTCTTCTGAGTTCCTGTCTTGATCTTCCCTGTCACCCTAATAACTTTCTGCGATTGGATTCTTTATATTTTTGTTGTCTTTTGCCCATCTTTTTTGGTTTTCTCCCCTTTCTTCTATATTTGAACTCTGCTCCCAGGGCAGAAAGGTCATTGTCTCAGGCTTCTTGTTCCAGGGACTGCAGACCCTGGTTGTTTACCGGGTGCTTCACTGATGTTGCCCTGAAGCCCTCAGGGGACCCTCATGTCTGGTCCTGTGCTGAGGGGGAATGGTGGTGGCTGGCACTGCTGGAGACCATATGAGTATGATAGCTTACCTGGTACTGAGCCAGGGTCCTAGTGAAAGTGTCTGGCATGTGCTGAGGCTGGTGGGGATGTTTCTGCATTTCCCTGGGGCTATCGTTAAGTATGAGGAAGTCTGACTCCTGGAGTCTGCCCATTCCCCCAGCTACATTGAGGCGCACCTGGGAGGTCCTGGTGTTGGCTTTTGCCTATTCCACCACACTGGAGCTCTTTCTAGTTTCTTGGGCTAAAAGATTATTTAACCCCATCTTTTTCTGGTTTTGACTTTCCAAGATTTGTTTTGGGGTGCTATTTTATGGTTGTTTAGAGGTAAATATGGGAGAATAATGGTGATTTACTGCCTACTCCACCATCTTGCTCCCAGAAGTTCATTATCTCATTCCATCTCTCTGAAGTAGATACTAAAGCTATTATCTATTCCTATTTTGATAATGAGGAAATTGAAACTCAAATAGATTAAGTGACTTGCCCACGATCACAGGGCTAGTAAATGTTGATGGCAGGATTCCAACTCTGATCAGAAAAATACACTTGTGCTGATTCCCAAGACAGTGCACCTTTCACTACAGCAGGGTGTCTCTTGATGAGTTCAAGTTTCCAGGCATAGTTGACATCTCATGTCTTGACATTTCATGACATCTCAGTGACATGAAATTTGTAGATGTAAATTTCTGCCAGTGATCTTCAAAAATCCTGCAGTGCCATAGAGATGCCACAGGACTAGATATGGATCAATATTGCACTCATGTTCAAAAGAGGGTTAAAAGATAATATTCCCTAACTACAGGCCGATAAGCTTGAAAACTCTTCCTATCAACATTTTAGTAAGAATTATTGAATAGTTAGCTTGTGAGCACTTGGAAAGGGAAATAACAATCATCAAAAGGCAGCATGTATTCAATAGAACAAACTCAGTTTTTGAAAGGGTTTTCAAGACTAAGTAGACCAGGGGAACATATTAGACAACGATCTGTCTCCATTAGAGATAACCCTACATTACAGAACTCCCACTTTCATAGCACATCTCATTGAATTATCATTAAGTCTACACCTTTCCATTTTGTATTCAAGGATATTGACAAAATCTCTTACACTATGAGGTATCCCCTAATTCTCACTTGACCTAGTATGCTGACTCCCAGAAGTTGGCTGCTACTTCAGGTTCTAAAGCTAACTCCATGTGTAGTTGATCCTACTATTGTAGTTCATGAGTCCCCTCCAATGTGCTTCAGATTAACAATCAGCCAGTAGACCTAATTAACATTTAATAAGGGTATTTACTAATAAAGGCATTTACTAACATTTAATAAGGGTATTTACTAGGTGATATCCTAAGAATAGTTAGTATAAAACATTTCCCTCCTCAGATCTGAGACACTGCCTCCCATAAATACAAAGAAAATTCATGGAAAGAGTGGGCACAGATAATGGTAATGAGACACATGTGTATTATGCACATGTGGCAAAGGATAATTCATAACTCTTGGTATTGCAGGACCTTCAATCCTTTCTCTTTTAGTTAAATCCTATTATATTTTCCTTTAAGTGAAGGGTCTTTGCTTGTCAGGTCTTTAATATGGACTTCTTTCTTGAGTTCATAGCTGACACTCTGCTGTGAGGGGATCATATTCATTCAAATGTAATAAATATACTTCATCTTTAGGTTGACTCTGTATCAAAGTCTTTCCTTAAGTGTGTGTCTCTTCTCTTGGATGGAAGCATTGTTTCCTATTGTTATAGGATCTCTAATGACATGGCTGATGGGAAGGAGAGGACAAAGTTCCCTCCTTCCAGCAGAAGGATCTCCCCCACAAAGTGATCTGAAGCCTGAACTCCTCAGTGGTGGAATGGCTTGTGTCTTTTCTATAGAGGCCCAAGGGAATGAGTAATTCACAGCTAAACACAAGATGTTTCTTGTGTGGTGTTTGTTGCCTTTACCCAATATTCAAGATCCTACAGTTCTCTCCAGTTGATTAAAAAGTTATTCATACATTGTTGTAGAATTGTAAGAAGATTCCTTTTAAATCCCTTACATTTTTCAATTATATTCTGGGCTCTCCCTGATCACATCAATGGAAGTGGGAAGGTAAATTCTTGCCAAAGCACTAAGATTTTACTAGAAAGACATTGATAAATTAGGGAATGTACCTAAGTGATCAGGGTAACCAGGATAGTATAGAGCCTTGTAATCTTTCCATATGAGGATCAGATGCAGGCAGTGGGATACTTAACCTGGATAATTAATGACTTAAGAAGGGTATAATAAATATCCCTGAGTAATTAGAGGCTTATGAAGTGAAAGAGAAGTTAGACTTGCCCTTCTTGGACACAAAGGACAGAACTCAGAGAAATGAAAATTGGGGAGAGGCAGATTTTGATTCCATGTAAGAAAAATCTTCCTAACAAAACTGAAGTCCCAAAGTAGCATCAGCAACTCAGGAAAGATAGTGGGTTGTTCCTCATCACTCAAATCTTCAAGTAAAGGCTAGATGACCTCTTGACAATTATACCATTAGAGGGGACTTTTAGTTCAGATAGAGACTAGATGGTCTCTTAGGTTCTTTTCAACTGTGAAATTCTGTGATTCTGGCTTAAAAAACAAACAAACAATTCCTGCCTTTAAAGTACTTATATTCTAATTTGGGAGATAAACATCTACATTGATAAATGTTATACAAGTTAAGACACAACGAATGCATAAGAAGAATACCAAATTGTAGTATGATATTAGAGAGAGGGAAAAGATTTAGCTGAGGCACGTTGGATGGGTTGGGGAAGGAGGATCAGGGAAGTTTTATGGAGAAGGTAGCAACTGGATCCTGAAGAATGGGCAATGTTTCAATAGATAGAGATAGGGTCATGGAGGAGAGACTTTCAGATATAGTGAATTTGGTGAACAAAGGTTCAGGTGTGGCAAAGCACAGAAAGCTCAACAGATGTATATTTGAACACTATTAACAATACTGTTCCTTCAGGTGGCTTTTTTTTTTTTGCTTTTTGGAGGGCAATTGGGGTTAAGTGACTTGCCCAAGGTCACACAGCTAAATTTTTGTGTGTGTGTTAAGTGTCTGAGGCTGGATTTGAACTCTGGTCCTCCTGACTCCAGGGCCGGTGCTGTATTCACTGAACCACCTAGCCGCTCCTCCAGGTGTTTTCTAGGAAGTGACTTCTCAGGGAGTGATTCTCCCTTCCTAGCTAGCAATACTCAGGACCATTTAAGCAGCAGACAAGACAATGTAGTAGAGTGAACCCTAAGTCCACAGAATGATATTTAATAGGGATTTTCAAGCATGTGAATTTTGGAGGATTCCTGACTCCATAGCAAAATGGAAATAAATCAGAAAATGATTCCTACAAAGCAAGATTTAATCTCCCTAAACATACTGAGATAGCAGCATTCCTGCAAATATGATGTAATGAGATTGCTAATCAATACTTGCTCTAGGACATACTTTGATATGGGGGGAGAGAGAGAAAGAGAGAGAGACAGACAGAGAGAGAGACAGAGAGAGAGACAGAGAGAGAGAGAGAGACAGAGAGAGACAGAGAAAGAGACAGAGACAGAGATAGAGACAGACAGACAGACAGAGACAGAGAGACAGGGAGAGAGAGAGAGAGAGAGAGAAAGGGAGAGAGAAAGGGAGAGAGAGAGGGAGAGAGTGAGAGAAAGGGAGAGAGAAAGAGAGAGGGAGACAGGGAGAGGGAGAGAGAGAGAGGGAGAGAGACAGAGAGGGAGAGAGAGAGAGGAGCAAGCACTCTCTCAACAAGGGTGCAGAATTGTTTCTTCTAATTGGGTTAAAGAGAGAAGAACCAAAGGGGAAGACACAACTACCATTCATTCTTTTAAACTTTCTGCGAGCTTTTGATGTAGTTGGGTCACAATTAATAACCGTCTTTCTTGCTACAATCTCTCTAGCCTACTCCTCACATCTACCTCAGGTGTTGGATGCAAGCTCAAACCTCTTGCATTCCAAACTCTGTGTCAAAGGAAGGGCCAGGTTAGTTTTGCCTCAAGGTGATTTTGTCATATTAGCGACAGAAAGCTGCCTCTTAATCCCATGATTCTTTGCTAAACCCTTTCCTTAGACTTAAGGGGGAGCAAAATGTAGGCAGGCTACATTGTCATCTACATTTCAGATTGTTTGAGGATGATGAGGTACCACTGATACCCAAGGTAATAGCTCCCAATGTCTTTTAAAATCAGCTTATACAGGCAGTGGTATGGGATCAGGATTCTTTTTTGTTCACTGGGGAAAAAATCACTGAGTTCCATTCCCAAGTCTTTTATGGATCTTTAAATAAACAAATATAATAAAAGTCTTAAGTGTTCTGAGACTCAGTTTTCTCACATGGAAAATGAAGAACATTGGATCCCTGATGGCCCAGTAGATGGAACATTGGACCTGGAGTCAGGAAGACCAGAGTTCAAGTTTGGCCTCAGATACTTACTGGCAGTGTGACTCCGGGCAAGTCCCTTAACATCTGTTTGTTTTATTTTCCTTAACTGCAAAATGGTGATAATAACATCAGCCACTTCAGGAGGTTGTTGTGATGATCAAATAAAATAGTATTTATTTTTTAAAACCACTTAGCACAGTGCTTGGAACAGAGCATGTGCTCTAGAAATGCTTGTTCCTTCCCCCCTTCTTTTTTTGGTTAAACTCTAAGGTTCTTTCTCTCTGAAGGCATGGTATAGAAGTAGAAGTACAAAGATTTGCAGGGAAAGAAATCTAGGTTCTGATTCGAGTCCTGGCTTTGTTCTTGACTAGCTCTATGATTTTGACCAAGTCCCCTACTTCTTTGAACTTCTGTTTCCCCCCCAGATAAAAGTTATTTAACTGTATAATCTTTATACCATGCCTCTTCACTATTCAACTGCCAGGTGGGTTTCTGGAGTTCCTGGGGCTCTTCTCCCCAGACAGTAATTTATGGAGTAATAATTCCTCTGGACACCATCCATCAGGTGGGGAAAGAGGGCCTATGATCCCATCAGCTTGAGTAAAAGTGACACAGAAGGATTTTATCAAATGAAATGGGCCTGATGGATGGTGTGCTTCCTGGTGTCAGGAAAATATTGATTCAGGCAAATATATGATCTATCACACAAATATCTCCTGGGCCGTGGAAAATAGAGACACTGCAATATGGTTAGTGTTTTTTACACGATGAAAGATAGCTTTTTGGTGCCACATCATTTCAATGAGAAGTGAGGCCCAGAGCCCCAGATTACCTTCCCAGGCCATGCATTATGGAAATGCTGATTCTCTTTAATCACTGCAGGTAAGCGGGGAAATGTACAATTACGCTCCTAATAAAAACAGATGAAGAATGATGACCAGTCCTTCTCCAGGGAGCTGAAGCTTCCTAGGACTGGGTGGGGGTCCAGGGAGCTAGTAAGACTGGTCTTGAAGCCCCCTGCTGGTAACTGATCGGATTGGGATCTTGCATGTGAGATGATGGCCCTGAAGTTGAAGATTATTCATCCTCAACGATGATACTAATGATGGTTGCAGCGGAAGGCAAGCTCATTCTGAGGCCAAAGGACCTGGGTTCCAATCCTGCCTGTTGTATATTAGCTATGTCACTCTGCTTCCCTCATCTATAAAATGAGGTCATTGGATTGGTAGGTCCCTTTGATAGGCTCCTGGGCTCTTACACTCAGTGCTTCATACTTTTCAAAATATATGTATAACAATCATTGCAAACCACACAATATGGTGGAAAGAGCCCTGGATTTCAAGACAGAGATATATAGAGAGAGAAAGTCAGAGAGACTCTGTGTGTGTGTGTGTGTGTGCGTGTGTGTGTGTACCTGGTTCAATTTCCCTCTCTACTACTCTTTGGCTATGTAACTTTGGATAAGTCATTTTTACTTCTGTCATTCTTATTTTCCTCATTTGTAAAATAAGAGAGAGGCAACTGGGTGGTGCAGTGGTTAGAGCCAAGAAGACTCATCTTCCTGAGTTCAACTCCAACCTCAGACACTTACTAGCTGTGTGACCCTGGGCAAATCACTTCACACTGCTTGCCTCAATTTCCCCATCTGTAAAATGAGCTTGAGAAGGAAATGGCACACTGCTCCAGTATCTCTGCCAAGAAAACCCCAAATAGGGTCATGAACAGATGGACCCAACTGAAATGACTGAACAACAATAACAACAGAATGAGAGGGTTGAACCAGGTCATCTCTCCTTTATAGTTCCTTTGATCCTTGATCTCTGATTCTTAAGACAACTTTGTGAAGTAGATGAGTGAGTATTATTATTTCCATCTGACAAACTGAGGCTCAGAGTCTCTAATGACTTACCCAAGGTCATTCAGGCAGTTAATAATAGAATTCAGACTAATGTCCAGATTTCTTCATTGGAAGAACAATGGTGCAGTGGAAAGATCTGGAGTCAGGCCATTTGGGGTCAAATCCTGGCTTTGCTGCTTACTAGCTATATAATCATGGCCAAGACACTAATCCTCAGTTTCCTCCTCTGGAAAATGAGGGGGCTGAACTAGATGGCCTTAAGGACCCTTCCAGCTTTAAATTTATAAATTTATTTATTATTTAATATTTAAATTTATAAATTTAAATTTATGATCCCAACAGTTAGTCTGATGCTCTTTTACATGGCATCACAAAAGAATCATGGAATTATAGTGTTCTAAAGTGAGAAGAAACTTTAGAGTTGTAAGGTACCTTTTGAGATCATCATCATTTTTTGAAATGAGCAATCCAAGACATGGAAGGATGATTTCCAAAGTCCCAAAGGACTTTTCCCAAAGTCAGGCCGAGGCGGAACTGGGACTAAGCCCAACTCTTGCCTTTGGAAAACTCCCTGTATCCAAGTATGTCTGCATATAAAGTATTAATAGGAGTGAGAATGGATGGAGCCCTTGGAATGGGCTAGGCCCTTGATCAGATATGGCTCTCTATATTTTTGGGCCTGTCTCAGACTGGATTCCTCAGCCCTTTGATTTTTACCAGTTCTAATGCCAACCTCCACTTGAGCCAGCAATGCTTATCTTATTCCCTACAAAGGGGACCTCACCTTCAGTGAAGTCCCTTCCCAGCCAAGAGAATCTAGGGCAGACTAGGAAGGCATCAAGAAAATGGATTCTTTTACTCCAACCTCTCTGACTTCAACCTTCCGCTGACATAGGAAGAGAGCTCTGTGTTGCAAGGTGGCTTCATTCCCTTGGACTCTGAGGTCAGAAAGAACTGCAATGTTAGATGCCTGTGGAGAGGATCCAATTGGCCCAGCCCCTCTGGGGGAGAAAAGAAGATAAAAGCAACAGAAACCTGTTTGGGCACTAGCTGTTATGGAGGGGGAGCTATCATGTCTTGTACTTTTCTCCCTCTGCTTCTTTTTCATTTTCTTATGAATGTCAGGTTCATTTCCTGAAGGCCAAGTTATGGTGCTATTTTAATGATGGACAACTCTCCAGTTGGCCCACAGAGGTTTTGGCACCATAATTAACCTGTCAACAGGTTTTCCTCCCCCTTTTAATTGATCTTCTTTAACAGCAGATACTGAACTATGGACACATCTGATTTTTAAATGACTTCCCACACACAGTTCCTCAGAAAACTGTGACCTCTCAGAATGAAGGCCACACCTGTCTATGAGATGCCAGACTGAGCCTGAGGTTCTCCTATCTCTTCAGGATCTGAAAGCCTACCCGTCAATACTTTGGTAGATTAGCTTTCCTTTTGCATTGGGGGGTGGGTGGGTGGGAGAGACAGAGACAGAGAGAAAGAACAAGAGAGATACAGAGAGAGACAAATGCACACACAAGTACACAGACAGAGAAAAATTCAGAGAGAAGAGAGACAGAGATAGAGACGGGAAGAGAAAGAG
>NW_027187372.1:36312644-36389222 GCF_028583685.1 Petaurus breviceps papuanus | reverse complement strand
AAATTCAGAGAGAAGAGAGACAGAGATAGAGACGGGAAGAGAAAGAGAGAGAGAAGAGAAACAGAGACACACACAGACTCTGTGTGTGTGTGTGTGTGTGTGTGTGTACATGTGTGTTTATGACAAGGGATAGGGGTGGGGTGACAGGTTCTGAATTTTCCTAGTCCTATCTGCTCAGAGAATCCAAGTCCTGTCTTGAACTAGTCCTTCTTTTAGGACTAACTCTCAGGGAAACCATAAAGTTGACATATTTTGTCTCAGCCTGACTCCTGTTTTAGCCTCTTTTTTTCCTGTTTTGGTAGACTTTCTTCCCAACTTGGCCATATTTAATGTTGCCTCTTGGCAATCCTGATTTTTTGGATGAATCAGTAACTTCCTCGACTCCTTCTCCTCTTATAAAAATTTACCCATCTGTGTGTCTCATATCCTTTCAAAGCCTAGCTCTCTGCTTTCTGTGGGAATATAATGCACAAAAGCATGCCAAAACGTTAATGGTATCAATGGACAGATGTGTAATCCTGGCACAATCCCATTCTCCTCTTGCCAACCTTAGTACAATAACCCAAGTCTTCCTTCATGTCAGATCCTTTCCCTCCATATCTCTGCTCATTGAAATCTTTTTTTCCCTTCAAGATTCAGCATGGGCATCCTACCTCCAACAAATTTTTCCTGACATCCCCATCTTAAAGTGATACCTTCCTTCTCATATTTTTAATAGACCTTGTCTGGACCCCAGTATTTTGTGTGTGCAAATTATAACCTGAGTATTGTTTGTCATGTGGGATAGAATTGTGAGGGCAATATCCCTGAATAGGTGATTTCATATTAAGTGCACACCAAATGCTTTCTTTCATTCATTAAAATAAAGATAGAGTTTATATCAAATTACATGTATAGATGGGATAATATTATATACATGTATTATTTAATGCAAATATTTCTGTCTTGAGATTTTCTATACAAGCTTATTCCTCTTG
Source organism: Petaurus breviceps papuanus (assembly GCF_028583685.1). NCBI lineage: Eukaryota > Metazoa > Chordata > Mammalia > Diprotodontia > Petauridae > Petaurus > Petaurus breviceps. The sequence continues at coordinate 36,388,245 of NW_027187372.1, read as the reverse complement.
CAGTGACACAATTCACAGCTGATTTAGGGTGTGTGTGTGTGTGTGTGTGTGTGTGTGTGGGAGAGTGAAAGAGAGAGAGAAAGGGATAGAGAGAGAGACAGGGGGAGAGAGAGAAGGAGAGAGAGGGAGAGAGAAAGAGAGAATGGGAGAGAGGAGAAAGATGGGGGTGGAGTGGGGAGGGAGAGGGGCAGTGTAGCATAATGGAGGTCTGGCTTCATGAATGTGCTAGAGCCAGTTCTAATAGATTTGTGAGAACCAATTGTTAAATTTTCAGTGTGAGCATTTATATTTCAGGAATTGGCAAACACTATAAATCACAGCTTGATTTATTACTTTGTTGATTTCTAGACTTAAGTAAGTGACGGAAAAATGTTAACAATACGGATTAAACATAAAAGCTTATTGTGTGTACATTTCCATCCTCCCCTCAGAAAACCAGTTCTTAAACATTTACCAGTATACCTGTGGCTGACTTTGAGGGATGAAAGACCTGCCTCTGGGTTCAAGTCCTGCCTCTGACACAGAATGGCTATTAGATCTATTACATTCTATGGAACTAATCTATCAGTACATATATCTGGAACAGACTTAGCAAATCATAATGAGTTGGGTTCAGAGTAGAGCAGGAGGAGAAGAGTGGGCTAGATCGCCTTTAGGAAACTGTACTAGTATTTTTTTTTTAATTTTTCAACATTCCAAACTTCTTTCTGAAAGAAGGTCTATCTTTTATAACATTATTATTTTTTTTTCTGGTAATTTTGTATGGCTGTGAGACATGGAACACTAGTCTCTAAAAATATAAAGTTGAGGATGACCCAAAGGGCAGTGGATAGGTGTATGGCGCAGATGAGCTGGCTGCAACTGACCATAAATGTGGAATTATACAGGAGAAATGGTGTAAGGAACATCTGTGAAATATGTGACTAGGGAAAAAATGGACCAGTCAACAGGGAAGATAAGTGGATAGCCTATGTGCTCCATCAGTATCCACACAATGTTAAGAGAGGGAGAGGAAATCCCTGTTGGGGGAACTCCCTGTGCTAAAGTTATGGCAGAATGTGGGTGAGAGGAAGCCAGCATGTGTAGACATAGATGAATAGATGACTTGTGATATGTATTATTGGGGGGGAATGATTTGAAGTTAGTGTTTCCATCATTACTTTTTTCTTGAGTCTCTGCAGTGTGTGTATGTGTGTGTGTGTGTGTGTGAGTGTGTGTGTATTTCCCAGGGATTTTATTGATGATTAGCCTGGAATGATGCTAAGATATCATCTAATTGCAATAAATAAAAGTTATGATAATTAACATTCATATGGTGCTTTAAAGCCTGTAAAACATTTTACATGTATTAGTTCTCTAGAGTCTCCGAGCCCACTGAGTTATATACTGCAAATGTTATTATTGCTAATTTACAGATCTGGAAACTGAGACTCAGAGGTTTTAGGTGATTTTCACCCTGGTGATGCAGCTAATGGAGTGTTAGAGGGAGTATTTAAACTCACACCTTTCTAACTCCAAGCTGATAAATGTCCAAGCCCCTCATTTTATGGATGAAGAACCTGAGAGGGGAGGTGATTTGTCCAAAATCATACAGCTTATTGAGAATAGAATCAAGACCAAAATTCGGCGCTTTTCTGAGATCTCCATTTCTATTATGCTAGTGGTTGTGGGCATCAATTAAGTATCTCTTGAACTACCTTGTGACAGATACTATGGTGTAAATTATAAGGTATAACTCCTGCTATTGAAGAAATTATATCTAATTGAGGAGACTAGACACTCAAATATAAAACAATAGTAGATGATAGAAGCTAGAACTGGTAGTCAGTTACTTAATTATATGGGACTCTGTCGGAATCATATTCTGGGGAAGATCAATGAGGACTGAAACAGACAAGAGAGGCTTCATCAAGGAGAGGCTTGAGATGGGCCCTAAAGAATAGGAGGGAAGAAAAAAGTAGAAGAGAAAGAGAAAAGTATTACAGGAGAGAAAGAAGCTGAAGTTGGAAGGAAAGTAGAAGGCCAAGGCAATGAAGACATATTTAATAATGGTAACAGAAATAGATGGGCTAGAATTGTTCATATCTGTTATTGTGGTTTAGTAGTTTTTCAGTCATGTCTGACTCTTCATGACCCCATTTGGGGTTTTCTTGGCAAAGATAGTGGAGCAGTTCACCATTTCCTTCTTCAGCTCATTTTACAGATGAGGAACTGAGGCAAGCAGCCTCAAGTGACTTGTCCAGGGTAACAGCTAGTAAGTGTTTGAGGTTGAATTTGAACTCAGGAAGATGAGTCTTCCTGACTTCAGACTGACGCTCTACCCACTGCACCATCCAACCACCCTATTAATATCAATCAAGCAGTACAAAATAATGGTTGAATGAATCGTTTCCTCTTTTTTTTTAAACAATGATATATTTATAAGGATTGCAAAACACTTTCCTCACAAATCTGAAAAGTAGATATTATAAGTATTATTATCTTTATTTTATAGAGGACAAAACTGAGACTCAGAATTGATTTGCCCATGGTCACAACAGCTAATGACAAGATTCAAACTCAGGTCCCCAAATTCTAAATTCAAGGCAGGCCTTTTCCACAATGCTGCCTCTTTTCTTTTTGACCAATTCAGTCAGTCAGTTCTCTGCTCCCAACTCATGCCCCATGCTGTCCTCTCTGAGAAATTTTTATTTACATTGTTAACTCTTTCCTTAATGTCTGGATATCTCTTTCTTCCTCTGTTATTGAAGTTCTGAGCCTAATTGAATGAAAGAGAGGGCTGTTGGTAGCTCAGAATTTCTGGTGAAACTCCAGCTAATGGGGAATGCAGATTTCCTTTTCAGAGTTGTCCCCTCTAAGCTAAGATTAAAACTGATATATTCAAACCTTTTTCTTCCAAAAACAAAGAGAAGATTCCCTGAGGATGTGTCCCCAGATCTGTCACTAGCTGAAACTGCACCTGGGGCAAATGCAGTTGAGGGAAGACGATGCAGCTACAATTAGTTTAGAGGATGAGGCACATTTGTTTCAGGGAGGAGTGATGTGGTTCAGGGAATCCAAAGGAGGAAGACAGACATGCAAAGAACCAAGTTCTCTCTGGATGTTGGCAGCTTGTGGCAAAAGACTATTCACCCTCTGCTAGTTATGGTTTTGTATACCCTTCAATTAATCAATAAGAATTTATTATTCTCCTACTATGTAGCAGGAACTATGCAAGTGGGGATACAAATGACAGGGAAAATTCACACACATACACTCACACACACAAAACAGTCACTGCTCTCAAAAAAACTCAGTCTAATGAGGAAGATGTTATGTAAACAACTATGTACAAATATAAGTTGGAGATAATAAAGGGAAAGGACTAATATTAAGGGGGAGATTGGGAAAGGCTTCTTGGGGAAGGGGAGATCTAGCTGAAATGTGAAGGGAGCTAGCTAGGGAAGTGTAATGGGAATCTGAAGATCTTCCCTGCCCCTTGGCCCCTTGGCCCCTTGATAGGCTTAAGTGAATCTGAGAACCTTCCCTGATTTGAAAATATACTCTCTCCCCTAATAGGTTGAATGTAGTCACCTGGAGCCTGTGACAGGAGGCTTGTTTTTCAGGAATGCCCACACCTTGTTACTTTGTGATTGGGCAGTGGGTCAAGAGGGTTGTGACTTTCTCTAACCCAGGAGAAGGTTATATATACCCTGAGGCGAGGTTTTGCTTTGGGGCTCACTTTGGGAAGAGTTGTGTGATTTGGCCAGATGAGACTCTGGGCAGCCGTTGAACCCCCTGGCTTTGAAAACCCAGATGTTGGTGATGGGGTACCTGGGGTCTAGGTCGGACCAACTTGTGGAGCCAGTCTGTGAAGTTGTGATTTGTCCTTTCCCGCCCTTGAGTTCTGCCCCTTCCCCCCTACCCCACATTCCATCTAGGCAACACCCTTCCGACCCCTTTTGTTCTTACTTAATCTCTTGTTTTCTTCCCAGGCCTGGCCCACACCCTCCTTTATCCTTGCCTTTTGTCTCCTGGCCTGGCCCAAATCTTATCTAAACTGTCTATTCACATGCTCCTCTTGGTCGGCTCTGACCTTTGTCTATGCATTGAGGCCCCTCCTGTCAGGTCAGCCCTGACAATGGCAGCCCTACCCTTTAAAGGTAAAAGCATGTACCCCTCTCACTCACAGGTCCCCTAAAGGACTCTTGCCTGCTTCTTTTGGAAGTGTAACAATAAACTTTCTCAACTCTTAACTCCAAGCAAGGCTGAGCTGAATTCTTTCCAGACGCCCTGTTGAACCTATCGGGATCCCGCTTCCCCCCCCCTCTCTCCACCCCCCATCATTGGTGCTTCCCTCTCTGGTAACTAACTAGGTATGGATGTAATGGTCAGACAGCTGGAAGCCCTGTCTGCATAGTTGTATTATTTTCTATTGTAACTTCTGTTTGTATTCCCTGAAGTTCAGGGTGCTGACTTTCCCCCCTGAACTAGGCAAATGCTGTATGTTCGATTGATTAAATTAAAATTGTTAATCCATTTTGAGTTGCTTTCCTTTAGAAAAGCAGATCTAAGAACCTGTGCTAGCAGCCATCCTGGGTATGCTAGGGTGCTTGCTGCTACAGGAAGACAGAAGAAAGAAGTGAAGAGAGACCAAAGAGAGATGGAGAGAGAAACAGACAGACAGAGACAGAGAGACAAAGAGAGAGACAGAGGCAGAGATAGAGAGACAGAGGAGAGGAGAGACAGTATTCTAGGGGACAGCCAATGACAAGGTATGGAGTTAAAAGTAAAAGCATCATGTGGGAAGAATAGTAAAGAAGCCAGTGTCACTGTCATGGAGGGTGATGTAAAAATACTGGAAAAGCAGGAGAGGGTCAGGTTATGAAGGGCTTTAAAAGCCAAATGAAGGATTTATAATTGATCCTAGAGTTCTTGGGGGTAGGGCAGATGGAGGACCCTAGTGGCTGAGGGGAATGGGGATCAATGAAGGATTCATATAGAGGATGGTACTCGAATTCTATCTTGACAGGATTTTATGAGGCAGACGTGAGGAGGAAGTGCGTTTCAGGCATGGGGAATGAACAGTGTAAAGGTAAAGAGATGAGAGAGGTATCCTATGGGAGGAACAGAGAGAAGACCAGTTTGGTTGGATCACAGAGTGCAAAGTAATGAGGCTGCAAAGATATGTTGGGGGCTAAGATTGTGAAAGGCTTTAAAGGCTCAGAAGAGCTTATATTTTATTCTAGAGACAAAAGGAAACCGCTGGGATTTAAGTGACATGATCAGAGCTATGCATAAGAAAAATCACTTTGTTAACAGTGTGGAGGATGGACTAGAGCTGGAAGAGACTTTAATTAGGGAGACTAAATCAAGTCAAGTTGAGTCAACAAGTATTTAAATGCTTACTATATGTTAGGCCCTGTGCTAATCTGGACCAGTTAGGAGGACAATTACAAGAATCCAGACAATATATGATAAGGTCTAGAAATAGGGTAGTATTTGTGAGTAAAAGGGTCAGATGCCAGAGACTGCAGAAAGAGAAAGTACTCCTTAAAATATGACCAGCATTTGTGCTTGGAGAAGTAGCCACCTTGTCTTAAAAATGAATTAAATTTCTCCCCATGACAGCAACAAATGGTTAATTCCTACATTCTCCATTTTATCAAAGACTAAAGAAAAGGTTATGGTCATACATGAAAGATTGTATAGTCAGAAAAATTTTCTGTTAGGGTTTCTTAGATCCTGAAATAGGTGACTGTAGGTTACCAGTGGAATCATGTTCTCAGGGACAACTTTAAAGGCAGGACAGATTACCATTTACCTGTCATTGCTCAGTGTCCTGTCTGAGTCTACTTCAGGAAAACCAAAATCTGTGGAATGCATGTACTTCTTGCCAATGCCCACAGGAGGTCAGTGAAACATTAGGCACAATTCTTTTTTGCTTTTTTTTTTCTTAAGAACAAAGGAATTTTTAAAGTAGTGACATTTTGGACCCGAATGTTCGTATATTACAAAAGATAAGCTTTATTTACTAACAGACTTCCCAGGTGAGCGTTCAAGGCGACTTTCAGCTAGCTGAAACAGCAGTGGCCCTGCCCTTCCTGAAGGAAGGCACATTAGCTTTCAGGTTCATAAACTTTAAATCTGTCAGGAAGGTTTTGGGGAGTTGCTGTCCTTGGAGCTCTGGAAGTCATTTTAAGGCAGAGAAAATCCTCTTCCTTGTATTTCTCCAGAGTCTGTCTTCAGAACAGTTCAAAATATCTGATATGTATTACTTCACTCGTCTTCCTAATGAACCTTGGAGGTGGGGAGGAGCAGAAATTATTAACCCCATTTTCCAGGTTTGGTAATGGTGGCCCAGGGAGATTAAGTCATACGATGCATTCATGAAAGAACTAGGACACAAATCCAAGTCACCGATTTTCTGTATAGGGCACTAGCTTGGGGATATAATAGTTATTAATATATATTCATACCATGTGTGGTTCTCTGTAATCAGTTCAAGGAGTCATAGTATTCAGAATTGGAACGGATCTTTGAGGTCAAACCTCCTCCTTTTACAGTCAAATCAATAAGCATTTATTAAACACCTGCTATGTCCCAGATACTGGGCTAAGTGCTTTGCAAATATTATCTCATCTGATCTTTACATCAACCCTGTCAGGTAGGTGCTTTCATTTTCCCCATTTTACAACTGAGGAAACTGAGGCAGGCAGAGATTTAAGTGATTTACCCAGAGTCACACAACTAAGGGAGTGTCCTGGGCTGGATTTGAACTCAGGACTTCCTGAGTTCTGGGTTTATTGCTCTACTCACTAAGCTGCCTTTCTGTCTAGGTGCAGCTAAGCCCAGACTCTAGTGCTACTGTTGTCTATTCATAAGGATAATAGTCTCATTAGTATCCTTAGTTTGCTTTGGGTTGAGAGATAAACACTTGGGACCTACTTGTAACTCTCCCATTGTTGAGTACGGTGAACACACACAGTTACACACAGGTGAACTCTGCATGTTGAAAGATTCTGTGGAACTCGCTGTCTTTCTCTGATCAGAGAGGGTTTTTCCTTAAGACACATAGAGACAGCCTGAGGACAAAGAAGTTAGAAGTTTAGAAAAGGCATTAGAGACTGGGGTTCTCGACATTCAAGTCACATGACAGGTGCTAGAGTAGGGACTGGGAGCCACCTTTCCCTTGCACACTGCCAAGAGACGACAGTGTAAGACTTCTATTGTGCGTGTGTGTGTGTGTTGGGGAGGGATTCCAGGACAGGTCTGTGCAGGCTTTGCCCCAGGGTAGCCTCCCATTATCAGCATGCCAACCACCACTCCCCAGGCTCCATGTATTGTTAAGGGATATCTCTGCCCAGCCTTGAATGTGGGGCAAAGGAAACTGACTGAAAGGGTCATTGACTAGAATGTCCTTCTCCTCACAGACGGTCCTAGGTTTTAGGGAAAGATTTGTCAGACTGAAAAAGGGAAACCTCCAAATGCAAGGAGATTGCCATCCTTCGGACTAGGGCTACCTGCTTCCCTCTTGACTGTATTATTGTTCAGGAGGAATCCCAAGCACCAGCTGACCCACCCTTGGGCTTAGAGGGTCGTTGGATCACAGAATCATAGATCAAAACCTGGAAGGGACTTTAGATGACAGTCAGTCCAACCCCTCCTCTTGAAAATGAGAGGTTAAGTGACTTGTCTAAGGAAGACACAGATAGGTATATTTCAAGCTAGGAAAACCACATATGACTAAGTGATCTTGTTCTCTCCACCTCTCCATCCTTTTGCATACATTGACATGAGGACTGCGTGATGTTTGCTGCAGGTACTGGTGAAGGAAGTCTCAGACAATTGTCAATGCTCTCTACAATCCCTACCATGGCTAGATCTTCCTTCTCTTCTCCAAGAAGCCCTGTAGGAGCTGCAGGGGCGACTCCTGATTCCTCAAACTCACAAAGTGGTCTCCAAGGCTGGAAATGTTCATCTTAGGATGTTTGTTTTGTCACTGTGTTCATGCAAAGAAACACAAAGCAGAAGAGGCAGAAAAGCAAGGGCTTTGAGATCCTGATGTAGGCTTACCTAGATAAGCATCTGCCTTAGAGGGTATTTGAGAACAGTGGCTATTTCTGTCAAGATGGTACCCTTTCTCCAACCTAGAGAGAAGGAGGCCCAAGTGATATGTTTAGAAGAATAGGGGAGACAGAGAGACAGAGACAGGGAGAGAGAGAAAGAGATGGGCAGAGAGAAGGAGAGAGACAGAGACAGAGAGAGGAGAGAGAGAGAGAGAGAGATGAACAGAGACAGACAGAGAGGGATAGGGAGAGAGAGAAAGAAAGAGATGGACACAGAGAGAGAGAGACAGAGAGAGTCATTTGTTTTTTTTTTTAAACAAATACAGTCAGACCATGGGGGGGCGGGGGTGGAGAGTGAAGGAAAGGATGGTACCAAGCAACCACCCAGAATTTCTTGAGTCATCCCAAAGTGCCAAACCCTTTAGCAATGAGCCAGAAAATATGTGACCCATGTTAAGTAGAAGAGAAAAGGGAGGGTACTCATCTATTTACCTCCATTACATATAATTTTCCCTTTTCTCCCTGCCTATACCTTAGGCCTAATGGTGATGGTCATGGGTATTGCTGCATCAGTGGCACTGTGGACAAAAGAAGTTACTATGTCCTTTCGATACCTATTAATATGAATTTACAGACAGATTTATTGCCCCTTTTTTAGATGCTTCTTTGCATCCACAGGGCAAAAAGTATCTCTTTCACAGTAGGGTTGCAGGGGGTTTGAAGGGCAGATACATAAATATTGTCTGTCTGCATCATGTATGTATTGCAGGGTCTGCCCATGAGGATAAAGCCAAGCACACAGAACCCGGAAGCCCTCACACCCATGCAATAGGGCAAGTGTATTCAAAAGCACATATCAGGAGTTGCCACAGCCTAGGTGCAAGGAAAGAAGGCATGTTTTATCCCTCATTTCTTTTCTTTTACTTTTCTCTGTTCTGTTCTATGCAAACTCCCTATGCTCCATTTCCCCAGGTCTTGAGTAGAAAATGCCAACTTACTTTTTCTGTGAATGGAGGTGGCCATGATCCAAGGCCAATCTATCTTGAATGTTCTATGAGTCTTTGAGCCTCAGACATTCTCTTCAAGATGTATCAAGGTGGAGAGGAAACAACATAGAACTGGCAAAACCCAGGGCTTCTAGGTCTCGCTCTGCCGCCATCTTGCTGGGTCTTTTTGGACAAGTCTCTCTATCTCTCTTGGTCACAGTTTCCTCATCTGTAAAACAAGGGAATTGAAGAACCTCTTTTAACTGTAATATGCTATAATTTTACATATCAATAACTCACAATTAAAAAATTAATTAAGAAGTCCAGGTGGCTTGGTGGATAGAACACTGAACCCAGAATCAGGAAGACCTGAGTTCAAATCCAATAGCTATGTGACTCTGGGAAAGTCACTTAACTTCAGTTTCCTCATCTGTAAAATGGTAATAATAATGGCACCTACCTCCTAGGGTTGTTGTGGGAATAAAAGGAGATAATATTTGTAAAGTACTTTGCAAAGTTTAAAGTGCTATGTAAGTACTAGTTGTAATTATTTCTTTCTTCAAACCGAACCTGCAGGGTAATGTTATTATCATTAGCCTTTCAATTAAAAATAAATATCAGAGAGCAATAGAGAGGTACCTGGAGAGTGCAAGCCATTTACAAACAAGTGACTATAACATAGAACCAGAGGGAGGAACATTGTTTTTTAAATGTAGGGTTGAAAAAGATGGGCAGATAATGTGGCCAGAGTGAGGGGCAGCTATGACTAGTCCACATGTTCACTGGTATTCCTGTGATTTCATGAGAAAGTGACGAAGCCCCAAAACATGTTGTGTGGGCTCCCAGTGGGAACTAAGGGAGGAAAAGGACAGGAATTGCATAGGATAGCTGGACAAGGACGGGTGGTGACTTCCCTCATTAAAGAGAACATCCACACTGATCCCAGTCTCCGTGGAGTATTTGTGTATCCCTTTGAATACAGGTACTTTTTGACCCATCTCTTCCATAGATACTTTTCTTGTATAGGTGAAGAACCGGGAGCTCAATGTTACAGGAGAGCTCTCCAGTCCTATTCTGGAATCCACCATCCCCAGGAAGCTTTTTGGAAATTGTGCCCCAGGGTCTTTTTCTGGGGAAAAGAGCTTGCAAAGCTCCTAGGAATCAAAGTCAGCCATGCCCAGGAATGAAAGGACACTTTGGATGGCAGGTTAGGGGCCTACTGCATGTGTTTCTTAAATACTCAAAAACAAATACCTTGTTGGGGAACTGACTTGTATATGCTTGAAACTCAGCCAATTACACAATTATCATCTTAAAAGCTTTTTTCTGTTTGTATAGACTGTCACTCCATCTCAAAAGCTCAAAGGAGCCAAAGGAGCTTAGGAAAATTGTTCTTTGATACTTGATAGTGTAGTGCCATAACTAATTCAGGGAACAGAGAAATAGGGAAGAAACTCATCATCAGTGTTAAGACCTTGACTTTGTCAGCTGCTCCCTCCTGGTCCCCTGGAACTAATTGCTTGGGGAAACAACCTACGTAAACAGTACTGACCTTTCAAGGGACTACAATGGTGCCACCTTATTTTCCACATCAAGGCCAAACCCCTGCACCTAGAATTGAATTATAATAACAACTGAAATTTAAAAGCATTTTACAGCTTACAAAGACTTTCCATCAAAAAACCATGAGATACATAGTAAGAGTACATGAATGAGATCCCACCAGGTAAATAATTTACCTATTGATCAGAATTCTGGTAAGAACTAGGATTCAAACCCATGTCTCCTGGCCACAATGACAGTGAACATACCACCATGAGCATACCACAGACCTTTCATTTCATAATTTAACTACGATGGGATTATGAAAATAGCACTGGATTTAAAGAAATAGAAGCAACATTATGATAGGAACCCATTTGGTCAGGAGAACATGGATGATGAATTCAGAAAACTGATCACAAACCTGGCCCAGACTCATTAGTATTTTCTGGTCTTCCCCTTCCTCTCTCTCTCCTTTCTTCCCTCCCTCCTCCTCCTCCTCTTCTTCCTTTCCTCTCTCTCACCCCCAAAGCAAAGCAGTTGATAATTCACTTATTATTTTATTTTTTAAGCAATCAGGGTTAAGTAACTTGCTCAAGGTTACATGGCCAGTTATTTCTGGGTGTGGTGCTGAGTGTCTGAGCCCCGGATTCGATCTCCAGGTCGTCCCAACACTGGAGCTGGTGCTCTTACTCGCTGAGCCACCTGGCCGCCCCTAAGCAATTGGGGTTAAGTAACTTGCTCAAGGTTACACGGCCAGGTGTTTCTGGGTGGGTGCTAAATGTCTGAGCCCGGGATTCGATCTCTAGGTCTTCTCAACACTGGGGCCGGTGCTCTTACTTGCTGTGCTACCTGGCCGCCCCTCACTTATTATTTTAAAGGTGGAGAAAAAAATGAGGGGAAAATTAGTCTGAACCTGATTTTGACTAATTAGGACTGGTTGCTGAGGTAAAAACAATGGAAACCTTGAAAGGAAGTGGATTCTCCACCTTAGAGTTAGTGATAATAAAAGAAAAGAAAGCTAGGTGTAATCTGATATATACCCTAGTTTCTACCACCACAACTTTAAAAACAGTTGGAATGAGGATGGGCAGCATGCCATGGCCTAAATTCCTACAGGGAAAGTTGTCCTAAAAGCGATGGAAAGCTCACAAGAATGAAATTAGGATAGCATAAACCTAAATGATTTGTACGAGGAAGAAAAGCATGAGCTGTCCAAAGAGATGGATGTGGATGCTTGCAAAACTCATGAGCCAACTTAGATTTTTAAAAAGAAATGTGTCATATATAGAAGCAAAGGCAGACAAAAGAGAATGAATACATACGGGTGCCATCGTTTTGTAAAAAGAATTTAAGGGACACTGAAGCTCAAAATGAATTGAGGCAGAGAGTGAAATTTAAAGATAAGCAAAATAAAAATTTTTTTCACCTATATTGTGGTAAAGTGGAAGATAGAAGAAATAATAAGACCACTGTTCAGGATGGTTGAAACAATGGTAACATGCTATAGAGACAAGGCAAAACTATTAAACTCTTCACTTCTTTTTTTGGGGTTGTAGGGGGTTACCAAGGAGAATGATGTTTGTTTTGTGCACGTTAAAAATAAAATGGTTAATAGACAATTGAAACCCATGATATGTGAGGAGTTAGTTAGAGAGCACCAAGTTGCTCTAAATGAATTTGTTTTCAGTCCCTGATCCAACATCCTTGGATATTTAAAGACCATAGATTGGGCTACTGAGCCACTATCTTTGATGTTGGAAAAATTGTGGAGAATAGTAGAGGTGGATTCATATCTGGCTGAATTTCCAACCAAATAAAGTAGTACTGTCTTTGGAAAGGGGGGAAATATACTGAGGTTGGCGTCTTCAAACCATAAGCTGGTGAATTTAATTTCATTTCCCAGCAAAGCGCTATAACATACTAGTAAAGGGATGGTTTGGAAGCATTTCATAAAGTTTACAAAGAGCTCACATAAAAAAACTGTGAGATAGGTAGCGTAAGTACACGAATGAGGTACCACTAGGTAAATAATTTACCTATTGATCAGAATTCTGGTGAGAACCAAGATTCAAACCTGGGTCTACTGGTCACAATGACAGTGACAGTATCACAATGAGCATACCACAGGCCTTTCATAATTTAAGTGTGATGGGTAAAAAAAGTTGATAGTGATTGTTAGGAGCTTGCAACTTTTATCAGAAACATGTTGCTGTTGTGTTTGTCCTTCATTCTCCAAGAGGACCATGGCATCAGGGAGATGATGACCTGACTTGCAGTTGACTTTGATTTGAGGGAGGGAGGGCTGTGCAAGGTCACCAGCCTCACTTTCTCCTCCAGAGCCATCTGGATCCAGTGACCAGATATTATCAGGATGACTGGAGATGGCCCAGGATGCAACGGTGGCACAGTGGATAACATCCTCCTCCTAAAGGCAGGAAGACTCATCAGGAACATGCAACACCAAACTAACCTCTTTTCTTCATAGACATTAGTATAACTGGATTTGATAAAGTCTGTCATGTTCTCCTTGTGGACAAGATGGAGAGATCTGGTCTGGATGATAGTACTGATGGGTCAGTGTAGAAACATTTGAGCGATCAATCCTCCAAATGGAGACATCTGCCCTTCTCCAATCTTGCAGTGCTTCTTTTTTTCCTCTCCAACCTTTCAAAGATCATTGGCAATGACTCAGCAAGCATGGCAGTAATAATAATTCATAGATCCATGCCAAACTGAGAGAGAGAGAGAGAGAGAGAGAGAGAGAGAGAGAGAGAGAGAGAGAGAGAGAGAGAGAGAGAGAGAGAGAGAGGGGGGGGGGGAGGGAGGGAGGGAGAGAGAGAAGGAAGGAAGAAAGAGAGGGAGGGAGGAAGGGAGAAAGGCAAAGGCAGGCACTAGTAGAGTGTCCTGAGGTATTTGTACTTGGTCCTAAGATATTTATTGTAACCAATGTCTTGGTTATAGACATCAATGGTATGGTCACCAAATCTGCAGAAGACACAGAACTGGGAAAGATAACCAAGATAGTAGATGACAGAGTTCAGATCCAAAGAGATCCAGACAGATTATAACATTGGACTGAATCTAATAAAATCTTGTAAAAGTCATCACTAATGATATGCAGCAGCCCTCCTATACCCACTGTGTCTCTTTCCATTGACCTATGGATCACCTGCAGTTCTGAGTCTTAGTGAGATCATGGTGCTCAATGATTTGTAGCCACCTAGCATTACCAGGAGACTACATGTATTTACAAATATGACCTTTTGTGGTAGGAACCAACTTGGAATTATTGAAAACTCTCTGCAGTTTTCCACATGTTATCTCAACCTGACCTCTTCTTTTTATTCAGATTTGGGGCACAGATCATTGTCCACTAACAGTACCTCCAAGATATGTGTACTAATAGAAAAATCCACAGACTGTCCATCTAACTGCATGCCGCATGCATTTTTCTTCTTCTTTGTTTTTCTTGTGTATCTGGGTAGAACATTCTCTTTTGAATGACTATTGGTCTCATTAATGAGATTTTGTGGTATTCTGGAGCTTTATATAATCAATTCTTTATAGATTTTATCTTCTTTGTCATCTTCTGAAATAAATGCCATTTGCTAGTAAGAAAGAAGAATCTTTTCATCAGCAGGGAATACTTTTATCTGGACTCTGCACAGGACATCATCTGTGTATGACATCAGTGAACATTATCACTTAGACTGTTTCCATTTTATTCCTCACAATACCGTTGCTCAGTAGATAGCTGAACAAAGTTACCACTATTTGTGGTAACAACTGTCTTGAACTAGATGCTTTTTAGAAATCAATAAACACGAAGTGAAGTACCTTCTTAAATTCTCTATACTTCTTGGTTAGTTGTGTGGCTGTGTAGTTGTGGCTTTCTCTTGAACATTGTCTGAAAATCTGGTCTATATCCTTGTAATATTTTTAAAATAAAAGATACTCTCATTGTATACACAGATCATTCAATGTTTTTAGGGTAAGGTAAGCAATACTTTATTCATGATATGATGACTGAGCTATTGTCACTGATCTTTGAAAGGTAATGGAGAACAGGGGTTCTGTGAGATTGGAGGAGAGCAAACTTCTTAATTTTCAAAAAAAATTGGAGAGAAAACAGAATCTGCAAACTTTAGACCAGTGAACCTGCCTTCGCCTCCAGGTAAAATTTTATTAACCGTTATTAAAAGGACAGGCAGTGAAACATATATACATGCATACATATAGGTGTGTGTGTACACATATACATATATATGAAAATAGTAATTGTAAAGAGCCAACATAGCTCCATCAGCAACAAGTTTTCTCACACTAATCCTTTTTCTTTGTTAAAAGGATTACTAGACTTGTGGGTCAGTGACAAATTGCAGATTTTGTTTACTTATATTTTAGTAGTATACTTGATAAAACCACACATGTTATCATGCTATTCATGGGGAAATGCAGAGCTAGTTGGCCTAGATGATAGAATAGTTAGATGGCTTTAGAACTGGTTCAATTGTTGAACTCAAAGAGTAGTTATTAATGGTTCAAAGTCAACTTGAAGAGGACTCTAATGAGGTGTCCCAGAATCCTGTGCTTTGCTCCATGCTGTTCACCATTTTTGTTAGTGACTTGGATAAAGGCTTAGATGGCACACTTCTCAAATTTGCCAAGTGACACAAAATTTGGATGGGTAGTTGACATTTTAGATGTCACTTAGGATCCAAAGAGACCTTGACAAGTTTAACATTGGTCCAAAGCTAATAAGATGAAATTGAATAGGGATAAATACAAGGTCCACTTGGGTTTCAAAAAAAAAAATCAACTCTATAGTAACACAGTTGGAAAGGCATTGCTACATAGTTCATCTGGAAAATATCTGGGTTTTTTTTTTTTTGGTGAGTCAAAACTAATAATATGGTAGCTAAAAAAACAAACAAACTAATGTTATCTTAGTCTAATTCAATGTTATGTTACATTTAATGAGAACTAGTAAGGCAATGATAAAACCATATCTAGATTGTGTTCAGTTCTGGACACCATATTTTATTTAATAATTCCATGGTACATGGGCTGGAGTTATTCTTCCAACCTCCACTGGCACTATCAGGTTGGGTCCCGAGAGCTCAGCTGCTACATTTTCTCTCAGGGTCTAAGGGTAGCCCTAGGGATTTATAGGAATCTTTTTAATGTTATAGATCATGAGGTCCCACCAGTATGCTTTCCTTCTAAGACAATCAGCTGATATAAATTAATCTACTGTACTCAATTATCTTTTAAAAGCTTACTATTGTGCAATGGTTGATCCAAAACATTTCTTCTACAAGTCTGTGACATGCTCTTTCACCAATGCATACATGTATACAGGGTCCAGGGAAAAGTGTGCTTAAGTTTAGAGAGCACATGTAATCAAGCATAGTTTTTTTTTTTTTTTTGCTAAAGTCCTCAAGACATTCCCCTTAGGTGTGATGTAGATTTTCTGCTGGGCTCCTGATACAGCTTTGAGTCTACCTTTCCCCATCACATTAAGTCTGTCCTTGGTTTCCTATGTAGTCACTGCTGTCTACCATTGTATAAGGTACGCTGCTAGGAAATTGATGAAAAAGTACAAATCTTCTGGTCCTACAAAGATCTCTAGATTCTCCCCTAGTCAAGGGCAGGGAAGGAGACTGAGGCTGAAGTGCTCTCTCTACCCTCCTCCCAATTCTTAACCCTCTACTCCCAAAGCAATTTCTTCTCAGGGCCTTGACTGGAGGTTTCTCTTTGCTGCCAGATGTCCAAATCCCCTGGGTTTAAAATTGGCCTGATTTTATAGAAGACCTACAGGGCATGACCAAGTTCCTCAATCAATCTGAACAGACTTCCTATTATATTCAGTTGAAATACTGTTAGATTGATTGATTGATGTCCAAGATTTGTTTACACATAGTTCATCCTTCTGTTTGCTTGATTCACTGGGTTGGTTTTCTCACCTGATAGAGGTATCAAGGCTAAGTGCAGTGGGGTGATTTTAAACACCATACTTATATTTTTGTTTTTGTTGGCATTTATTGTTTTTATATCAAGTACATTTCTTAATATAGCCTTCCTCTAGCTGCTCCCAGAGAACCTTCCCTTATAACAACAACAACAACAAATTAAAAAGAGGAAAAAGTTCAACAAAACTAATACATCAACCAAGTCTGATATCATAGGCAATGATGTACACTCATTGTATTCTATCTCTGCAAAGAAGGGGGAAAAGTGTCCTGTTATATCTCTTCTTTGGGTCCATGCTTTGTCATTAGGATTTCCCAACATTTAGTTTTGATCATTTTGTTAATTTTCTTTCCATTTACATTGAAAGTCATTATACATAGTTTTCCTGGATCTGTTTATTTTATTTTCCATCAGTTTGTATGTCCCTACTTCTCTGATTCATAGTATAATGGGTAAAATCAGACTGTCCCTTCCTCCCCCAACTACGCCTTAGATCTTTGGGATCCTGGGATGCTTCCATGTTTGTACTGGTTTGTTGCTAAAGGGAATTATACTTTGGAATGATAGAGCAAACCCTTGGTCTCTTCCCTTCCTTCTCATTGTATCAAAGAGGATTGACCGTTAAGGAATAAAGAGCTGTCCACTCAATAGGCCTTAAAAAAGAATTAACTCAGACCTCTGGTGCTCTCTTCCTTCCTGCCTGCAGAATGTGTGACATATAACTAGAATGTGCTGGAACCAGTTTTAACCATCTTGTGAGAGTCCATTGTTAAATTTTCATTGTGAGTATTCATACTTCAGAAATTTACTACAAATCCAGGCTTAATTTATTGTTTTATTGATTGTTTACACTTAAAGTATTAAAAAGTAGATCAAACTTGAAAGTGTGTGAATATATTTTTCTTAGTTATTATCAAACATTCACCAGCACACCCTTGTATTGCAGTATAAACATTGAGCTCAGTAGGAGTGCAATAGTAAGTTCAGGGATGAAGTCATTCCCAGACTGGAGGCTTTCTGACTATAGACTAAGAACAGCAACAAACATTTATGTGACATTTTGAGCTCTGCAAAGTATTTTATATTCATTATCTCGTTTGATCCTTACAACACGCTTGCCTATAACTTTTTCTCTCTTTGCCTCTATCCATTGCCCTTTGTTTTTTCTGTCTCTTTCACTTGGTCTCCATCTTTCTATCCCTGTTATTGTCCCTATCTCTCTTTTGTTTGTTTCTATCTCTCTGTTTCTCTGACTTCGGCTTTCTTTCTCCCTTTCTGACCCCCAGTACTCATTGCAGCTTTGAACATATGTGCTCCCTGGGTGACCTTGAGCTGCTGACATGTATATGAGTGCATGTGCATGTGTGCGTACATTTTACTCTGAGACCAACACTGATTAGAAAAGATGGACTTTGGGAGTGACTACCTCAGGAATTTGGGAGTTCCTGGGTTCTTCAGTTACTAAAAGCTATGCTTTGGGAAGGCCCTTCAGTAGTTACCTTAGCACTTCTTGAAGAAAATGACCATGGAGGGACGGCCAGGTGGCTCAGTGAGTAAGAGCATCGGTCCCAGTGTTGGGATGACCTGGGGATCGAATCCGGGCTCAGATACTTAGCACCACACCCAGAAATAACTGGCCATGTAACCTTGAGCAAGTTACTTAACCCCAATTGCTTAAAAAAAAAAAGAAAGAAAATGACCATGGACAGGAGGATCAGACCAACTGGTGCCCTAATTTGCAGAAAAATGGACCTTGAGGGAGACAGTAAAGAATCAAGATGAATGTGAAATGCCTATTAAGCGGTGTCCCCAAAATGACTTACTGTGATGTTTCAAGTGTCAGCCTCTCAGGAGAATATATTGGAAGTTACAAGTTACTGTATCTTGTTTTTAAAGTCTTTTTTCATGTATGCTTGTGAGTCTTTTGTGTTTTAAGCATTTCTTTTGTGTGGAAGAAGTCAATAGTAGTATTACACTTGATCTATACTATAAATTGAATACCTTTACTCACCAACCACCTTCCCCTTTTGTGGGGAAATCCTGAACATGAGCCAAATCTGGCTTAAACCAATTTCCCCCAGGACTCAAACGTGGAGAGATAAAGAGCCAGAGAGGGCAATAAGAGCCTGACCCCTCCCTCTCCATCATGATTGAACCTGGTCTGTATTCATAGATGTTTAGAGCTAGGTGCCCCTATAATGAGAAAAAGAAAGTTGTAAATGCCCCAGCCCCACTGAAATCAGTAGTGGTTCTGGGGTGTTACAATCATATAATTCATTGTTTTTTTACACTGCAGCAATATTCCATTATATTTATGTATCATAGTTTGTTTAATCATTCCCCAGAGAATGGACATCTGTTTTATTATTCTTTGCTACTACAATAAATATTTTTGATGCATTTTTTAATCATTGAATTCCTTGAGTCTAGTAGTGGAATCTCTAAGTCAAAGGGTATACAAATTTTGATCCTTTCTTAGAATAATTCCAAATTGCTTTTTAGAATGTATGGACCAATCCATATCTCCTTCAGTAGCAGGGATTGTGGTCATGCTCCATGACACTCAATATCCTTTCATTTCTTTTGAATTTCTCTGCTTGAATGTTTTCTTTTTATGGATCTCTATTGTGTGTGTGTGTGTGTGTGTGTGTGTGTGTGTGTGTGTGTGTGTTTTGGAGTGGGGGATCTGATGGTGGAAGAACCCCCTGGAGTCAAGTCTGTTCCAAATACCACCAACACTGGCTGTTTTCATCTTCACTTCTTGGGCACCATACTTTAAAATGACATTGATAAACCCTGGAGAACATCCAAAAGAGGGAAAAAGACCTTGAAGTCATACTAAGGAATGGAGAGTGAGAAGAGAGATCTAGGAGTGGGTTAGGATGGGGCAATTGCTGTCATTGAGCATTTGAAGACCTTTTGTCCAGAACATGTATTAGACATTTTTCTTTTCTTTTGGGTGGTAGAGCAGATTCAGAGCAATGGGTAGAAGTTGCAAAGAGTTAAATTTAGTCTTGATTTAAGGGAAAATTTCTCAACATAATTGCTATCCCCAGTTGGAATTAGCTGAATGAGTTTCCCCTCAATGGAAATCTTCAAGCACAGGCTGGATGACTATTGCTGAATAAGCTATAGTGGGTATTCTTTTTCAAACACAGGTTGAAAAATAACTCTTTTGCTTTGTGGCAGGAGCTTGGAACTGAGAGAGTCCTCTGATTCTTCCATTTTTACTTCTTTCTTGACTTCATTTTCTTTTTCATTCTTTAAGCCAAAGTCTAACTGTACTATGCTATGGTGCAATGTTAGCACTTTTCTTTCTTTCTTTCTTTTTTATTTGAAATTGGATCTCTTTACCTCACCCAGATTATGAATACAGCAGCCACTCATGGCCTAAACCCACTGCCAATTGTCATGGGAGCTCTAATCTGTTCTGCTTTTAATCTGGGAAGGTTCATCCCTCCTTAGACAGCTACATGGTCTCCCTCACCCCTTGGAGGCTCACCATATTGGTGCTGGACTTATTACTTGGACTGATTGATTTAGAATGCAGGTCAGAGCTCCTGAATTCAAGTACTCTACCAGCCTCAGCCTCTCCCAGTAGTGGGGATTACAGGTCATGAAGCCCAGTATACCTTTTGAATTCCTCTGGTTGAATGTTTCCTGTGTGGATATCTGTAGTTGTGTGCATGTATGTGTGTATGTAGGTACATGTATATACACACATCTACACACACACACACACAAAAGTATATGTGGAGGGAAGAGTTGGGAGGTTAGTGGTGGAAGAATCCGCCACCATATAGTCAGTGCTGTACATTGAACAGGAGCCCTGGAAGTCTCATTTGTGGTTAGGATAGAGAAGAAAGGTTATTTAGGTAGGTCAGCAATATGTGACCCTCTAGGTCCTCAGGTGCAACCCTTCTAATGAATCCAAACTTCTCATTTGTTCTGTAAAGTTTGAATTCAGTCAAAGGGCTGCACCTGAGGACCTAGAGAGCCACATGTGACCTTGAGGTCTGATAGGTCTGCATACATTAAATTAGCCAGTATTCAATTATATTCACCATTCCATGTAAGGCAGAGTGTTAGAGTATACATAGTCAGGTAAGGCTCTAGACAGTTGGGAAGAACCGTAGGTTCAGTGATTGGCAATGACTGTACTTAGCTTTCTATATTTTTCCTTTCTTATTCTGACAGCACATTCTGTAGAAAAGACTATCCAGGAAACAACTACAAAGTCTGTTTCCAGGTGTTCATGGGTCTGTAGTTAGGTCCTGAACTAATCTGGATCCCAGACACAGAGTAGATACAAAGAGGGATCTGAATTGCTATCACCTGGGCCTAGATTTTCAACAACCGAGCTCAGCCCCCCTTTTCCATAGTGAGGTTGTCTAGTGTGGGTCTTTGGGACATGGTTTTTTTTCCTGTAGTGGCTTCCAGGATGATGCTATGACCAGAGTACTACTGCAGTAGGAAAAGAAACTACATGATGAAGACCTCATTCCTTTGCACTCGTATATGATACAAGCCATTTTCTGGTGCTGAAGGTGGGACATTGCTAAAACAGGACAAGTATGGGCAATTACAATTCACTTTTGAAAGCTCAAATGATCCCACTAAGTCTCTAACCATGTCTTTCATTCTGGAAGTTAAGTAAATCTGTGCTTTTAAAAAATGGTTACTTTAGGCCTCATGGAGGATTTGATGTTAGTCCATTATTGTCCTGGGACTTTCTTGTAGAAAGACTTTGCTTCTGTTTAGAAGCAATTAAAACAAAGGACCCCGGACAGAAGCATATTGTGCTTAGATATCTGATGAACTCATGGGATTATTGAAAATGCACTTCTCACCAGTACCAGGAATTATTGTTCAGAGATTTAGATTTTGCAATGAAATCCACAGCCTGGTAAGAATGTTGCTGCTTATATGATAAAATTATGCCAGCTCTCTCAACACTGCATTTTTTCAGATTTCTTATATGACAAGTTTTGGGATCTTTTATATAGATTTTGTGATGAGGCTTTTCACCAGCATATCCTGTGTTATCAAAAATGGACACTTTATAACACTTTTGATGTACCAAGACAATACCCTAGCTAGTGAGACTGAATTGCTAAAGTAGAAAAAAATTAAAGGAACAGATGCTGAAATAAATGTCCATAATATTCAGGCAAAGAGCTCTGACCAACAGGGTCAGCAAAATGTAGCATCTTGCACATAATAAGCACTTAGTAAATGTTTGTTGAACTGAATTGTCAGACTAATAAATGTTTGCTGTTGAACTGAATGGAGAAAATGCATTCACTGCAATATCTGCAGGTCTTTTCATTTATACTGGCTGAGACATACAGCTCCACTTGCAGAGGGTAAGACTGGTACTCGGCAGGTACCAGGATGAGGGGTAGAGATTCTGCCAGAAAAAGGGTCACCTTGAGAGGCTGCGCCATTCCAAGTCCATTAGAATGAGGTCTAGGAACTGTCACAGCAATTCATATCCCTAGCATCAGGTCATCTGGATTATTGACATGACAGTAAAACCCCAGTTTTGCTTCATATTCACAGGGTCAGCAGCAGTATGCCTCAGGATAGTGTAATATTTGTAAGAATCATAAATGGGTATGAATGCAAGATGGAAGTTAACTCTTGTTATGGTGTATTGATAATCAGCAAAGACATCCCATTCAATAGTTTCCCAGAAGGCTCATTGATAGAGTTATTGAGGTCACTGTGCAGTCTTTATGATTTCAGGGATTATTCAGTGGGTATTGTAGAAGCATTGTTGCGAATTTGCAGTGTGGCTCTTTCATGAAGAAATTTCCATGGACTGTTGTAAAAAAGTGATGCAAAAGTCTCCTTATTGGGAACTGGTTCACTTCAGTCAGTCAGAGTACAAGCATTTATTAAGTGCCAGATGTGTGTCAGGAATTGTGCTAAGCACTGAAAATACAAAGAAAGATAAAAACAATACCTACTCTCAAGGATCATAGTTTAATGGACAACATACCTTTTAATATATCTGGGACTCAATATTCATATGTAATTATATATAATATGTAATGATATATAATAATATATGTTATATATAATATATAATGTAATATATATATATAATGAAGGTGTTGAATTACATGATCTATAA
Organism: Petaurus breviceps papuanus; assembly: GCF_028583685.1. Taxonomy (NCBI): domain Eukaryota; kingdom Metazoa; phylum Chordata; class Mammalia; order Diprotodontia; family Petauridae; genus Petaurus; species Petaurus breviceps. The sequence goes on along the minus strand of NW_027187372.1, from coordinate 36,365,554 downwards.
GGTCCCTTAAAGATCTAATATCTAGGATCCTGATTAAAAATATATAAAATTGTTTCTAAAGTTTTCATGCTATCAAGTTATCCCAAGTACAAGAAATTATCAGCGTATACTCTCAAAGGAACTAGGAGTCTACAAGGGAAAGGCAATGCCATCCCATCTGGATTTGCTATTGATAAAGAACTTTAAGATGTAATTGAACAAATCAATGGACCAATTACACATTTTCAGTTGGATCCCCTAATCATGTTGATGTGAAAGCCTAATAATAAGGTGAGACTTTGTGGAGAATTTGAATTTGTTGTTAATATGATTAAGTAGCATTCACATCCAATGCCTTCAGTCAAGCAACTACTGCTGTTTTTTTGAGAATTTTTTTTCTCTCCAAACTTGGCTTTGTCCATGATTATAAATAGCTCTCCAATGATGATCTGATCTCATGACTGCAGGTAGCTAAATGATCATTGCTCCTGAGGGGGTTTTATAGTTATCTCCTTTCTGTCCCCCAGCTCTAGAATTTTATCCTTTCTCATCTCTATCTACTGACTTCTCTGGCCTCCTTCAAGTACCATAAAAAATTTCACCTTCTATGAAAAACCTTTCCTGATTCCTCTGTTGATTATCTCTAATTTATCTTGCACATAGCTTGTTTTTATATAGCTCTTTTCACGTTGTTTCTTCCATTAGACTTTGAGCTCCTTGAGAACTGACTTCTGCTTTTATTTGTATCCCCAGTGCTTGGCACAGTGCTTGGGGTAGTAGTAGGTGCTTAATAAATGCTTATTAACTGTTTTACTAGCAATAATTAAGTTGTCTTTGGAATTTTCTAATGTTTTCTGGGAGATCCTATTTTTTAGGGTTCTATGTGTGATATCATGTTTCAATGATGAGAATATAAGCTTGAGGTCAATGACTGTTTTGTTTTTGTCTTTGGATCCCCAGTGCCTAACATGGCACCTTACTTATAATAGGTTCTTAATCCATATTTGTTGAATTGAATGGGAAGATTAAAGGGAGGTCTAATGGTACAATGGATAGAAAGCATTGGATTTGAGACAAGTTCTCTAAATCCCAATTCTTTTCCTTACTACTTGTATAACATTAGCCAAAACCACTTAATCCTTCTGCATCTTGGTTTCTTCATCTGTAAAATGAGGAGACTAAGTTAGATGATCTTTAAAGTGTCCTTCAGATATAAATTCTACATTGTTTTCATATATCAGGTAGGTAATCTGAATTGGAAAAGAGAGGTGCACAAATCAGGATTTCCAATGTTACCTTAGTCTTTAGTATCCATAGAACTAGTATCCAGACATCCAACATAAGGTACAAGCAATCCATGCTGCATCTAGTCTAGAAAGACAGAAAGAACTTTCTGTCATGTTTTTCTCTTACAAAATAAACTTTTTATTGAACCTCTTTATTATCCCAAGTGTTTCTGGACCGGCCAGCATGAATAGACTTTCTAGAATGTCAAGTAGTTACTGACTTTTGAGTCAATGTTAATACATTACAGTGACCATAAACCACCATTTTTTTTAATTTTAAAATTTGATTTAGTTTTACTCTTTTTTCAATTATCAAGAATTTATTTTCTCTTCCTTCCACCTATTCAACTTCATTAGTAAAAAAAAAAAAGAGGAAAACAAAACTCTTGAAACAAATATGTACAGTCAATCATAATAAATCCCCACATTAGTCATGTCAAACATATATACATATATATATGTATATACACACATACATACACACATGTGTATGTGTATGTATGTCTATTTCTGTCATCTACCTACTTATCTGTCTATCTGTCTATCTATCTATCTATCCCACTCTGCATCTCAAGTCCATTGCTTGTTAGAAGGTAGGTAGAATGCTGCATCACTGGCCCTCTGGAATTACGTCTGCTTATTGCCTTGATCAGAATTCTCAAGTTGTAAGTCTTTCTAAAGTTGTTTTTCTTTACAGTTTGATGTTATTGTATGAATATCAGTTTAGGCAACTGAATTGTTAATCTGAAAAAATTGCTTTCATTATTTCTTATATAGATTGTATTCAATTATGTTCATATATCATAATTTGTTTAGTAATGCTCCAAATGATAGACATGTGTCAGTTTCAATCAATCAACATTTATAAAGTGCCTACTATGTGCCAGACATTGTGCTAAGTGCTGAAGAAAGAAGCAAAAGACAATCCTTGCCTTCAAGGAGCTTACAATCTAGTGGGGGAGATAACATGCAAGCAAGTATATACAAAGTAAGATTTATGCAGGATAAGTACGAAATAATTAACAGGGAAGGTACTAGAATTAAGAGGAGTTGAGGAAAACTTCCTGTAGAATGTAGGATCTTCACTGGGACTTAAAGGAAGCCTTTGCCACCACAAGTGCTACTTTAAATATTTTTGTACATATGGGTCTTTTTCTTCTTCATTTGATCTTGCTAGGGTATAGGCCTAGTAATGACATCACTGGGTAAGAATATAGACTGGGTATGGTAAATTTTGGGGAAAATTTAAATTTGCTTTCCAGGATGACTGCACAAATTCACAGTTTGACCAAAAGTGCCTTAATTTGCTTATCTCCCCAAGCCCCTTTCAACATTTGTCATTTCTCTTATTTGTTTTATTTGCCAGTCTAATGTTTGTGAAGTGGAACATCAGAATTATTTTAATTTACATTTCTCTAATTATTAGTGATTTGTTGCATTTTTTTCATATTACTGTTAATAGGTTGGATTTCTTCCCTTTAGAAATGCCTCATCATGACATTTTGATGTGGATATAAAGGTGCCCTAAAGGTTGAATTGCCCTTTTCCTGGTTTATCCTCTAAAGGCACTCTAAAGCACAGAGGTGCCCTAAGGGTTGAGTTGCTCATTCCCTGGTGCCCTAAAGTCTCCCCTGATCTTGAAATACCACAAAATTTCCCCTTATCCTAGACCATAAAATTCCTTGTCTCCCCCCCCCCCCCCCCATCCTGGATCATGGAATTCCCTTGTCTCTCATATATTGTGTCATTTATCATCCTCATCCTATGTCCTTATCTTGCAAGACTTATCTTGTCTCTAAATCTCCAACCCTCTTTAGAAACACTAAAAATTAAATCATCATCCTACAGACTGTGTATGGCTTTTTGTCTCTTTAAGTCTGGTCTTTTCCTAAATCAATGCCTTTGTTTACCTCCTTGCTAAATCTCAGGCCCATATGCTTTTGCATCAGTAAAGCTCCCATTGACTAAAGAGAAGGTCTAAGTGAATTCTTTCAAATTTGAACCAGCTCTCCCAACTCTGACCTCAGCACTTTGACCATTTATCAGTTGGAAAATCACTCTTTAAATTATTACCTTATCATGGTGCTACACCTTACATAGTATTAGATATTTACTTTGCCACAAAATACCAATTGGTATCTACCCAAGAACAAAGTCAACTACACAACAGCTATACATAATTAGACCAAAAAAAAAAAATCCTTGTGATTATCATGAGAATCAAGACATTCCAAAGCTGGGTCCTGTTTCCCCCCCTCCACTAAATGAGGAAATAGGGGAAGCCTCTAGACTCTGAAGACATTAACATGGTAATGGTCACAAAATATTTTCCCCACTAATTTCCTCCAGATGAGAGTGTCAGTCTGAATTGAGTCAGCACCACTCCCTTAACCGTAACTCACATATTCTCCCTGCTTTCTCCCTTCAATATCTGGTCTTGCATGATATAGATAAGAACTGTATAAAAATCTATTGGGCTTTTCCAGTTTTGATGCCCTTTTCCTACTAGGTTCTACTAGCAGATCTGATCTATTTCTACTCCTTCTGCCTGCCCCTTGTATTATGAGTTGTTGTTCCATCATTTCAGCTGTGTCTGACTCTTCATGATCCCATCAGGGATTTTCTTGGCAAAGATACCAGGGTGATTTGGCATTTCCTTCTCTATCTCATTTTACAAATGAGGAAACGAAGGCAAGCAGGGTTAAGTGATTTAACCAGGGTCACATAGCTAGTAAGTGTCTGAGGACAGATTTGAATTCAGGTCTTTCTGACTCCAGGCCCAGCACTCTATCCATTGAGGCATATAGCTGCCTCTGAAAGGAGATTGATATGCCCTCTTTTACTGCCTGTTGGGGTCCTGAACTTCACTCATACTACATTAAAGCACATGCCTATACCAACAAACATTGATTAAGTGCCTACTATGTATTAGATGCATGCAGTAGGCACTGGAGACATAAAGAATGAAACACTCTCTACTCTCAAGGAGATTATATTCTAATACAACTTCTATTGATCACAAGTACCTAGTGACACTTTTTCTAAGGACAAACCCATCCCTTTGATTGTCACTGTGTATGCAATACTGGACTCTTTTGGTCAGCATTTAAGATTATATACTTATCTAAAATGCTGAAACAGCACAACAGAATGCTGATGCCTGGCTCTATCTGCCAGTACAGATCTAGAGGAAATATCAATGTGATATCTCTCTGGGTGCCCTGTTCTGACTGATCAAATTATGTGTCTGTCTGCCAGGGAGTTCAGATCGACCTGAGCCTTGAACTGTGTGTGGAGGGTAAATTCTGTAGAAAACTATTCAAATGAAACTATTTACTAGCTATTACCCTGCAGTATCTACCCCTAAAAGGTGTCATTTATGGATAAATCACAATGTTATTCCAGAAGGTAGTTTTCCCATTATCTTGACCACACTATATGTAAAATATTTGGGAATTGTTCACATGAAAGCATTTGTTAGAAGCTATATCTGGTGACCTAGTGTAAAGTTGGACTCCACCCCACCCCAAGTAACCAAAGGTTCTGACAGTTCTACCTATTCAATCAATAAACCAATCAGAAGTGTGAACAAGTTCTTAATCCATTTGAAGAATAGTGTTTTGATCATTCCCTAAAGACAGATGAAGGCACAAAAGAAAAAACCTTTTAAGTGACAGAAAGAATCAGACACACCCTTGGGCTATAATTTAAAGGATCAGGCTAATAGGGAAAGAGTGTCTAAATTCCGAGGTGTAGAACTCCTGAGAAGGAATAGTCCCAGGTCCTAGGAACTAGGGAAAGGGGAGCAAGAGAGAAGAGAGTTTCTCTCTCCCTTTATCCTCCCCTGACCTCCACCACTGACCAGTGATGATTTTAGGAACTTTGAAAGGTCAGAAAATCTACAGTTCTTAACAGTGATCCCAGAGCAATCTCTGCATCAGGAGCTGAATGACACTGTGGACAAATTAGATACACTAAAGAAAGATAGCTTAAGTGATCATGACTCCTTGGGAGGGAGAGAAGTGCTTGCTATGGATACTACAAAGATACTGATCCTTGAAGCCCAGCAGAGTGCTAAACCTAAGAGAAAATAATTAAGGGGGAAAGAAATGAAGAAAGAAAAGGCCACCCCCAGTGACCAGGAGCTGAGAGTTACCTCTTCCACATGTGTTCTCTATGATGTACCCCATTATCTTTTTGCTTTAAATTTTAGCTCAGTCTTCCCAGAGAAGATTGTGTTTGCAAGGGGAGAGTGTGCACCCCAGTTTGAAGAGATTGCTTTTGTAAAAATCATTTTTGCTACATTTACTTATTAAATACTTCTTCTAAAAGTCTAGCTGATAAGCATTGGGAAGCACACTGGGGTGGGGGGGGGGACTTCATGAACAATCATACTAGAAAAGACATTTCAGACAGACCTCTTAGGGTTAACCTGAGGAAAGTAGTAGTAGTAAATTTCCCTGAGAGATATGGCTGGCAATGTGAGTAGTAGTTGGATAAGTAGCTCAGAGGGGCTTCCACACTAGAATTGATTCAAATATTGAAAATACCATGAGGCAGTGTAGTACGAGCAAAGGTGTTTGACATAGGCTACTTTATTGTGGCAAGTGAGTGAAAAGCCTCGGACAAGAAAATTATATTGGTTTTCTTTGTATTGGTAGACTCCTTTTTAAAGTGTCTTAAATTGTTTCCAATCTCATCCCATATCTTTGCTGCAACAATCATAGCTTCATGTCACCTATTTTCAAGACATAAAATGTTAGATGCTATAGTTTCTGACAGTGGATTCACAAATAGCTCCATGGAGCTTACCCTTACCAGAGCTGTCACCGTCATGTCACCCTTAACCCAATGATCAGGCTGAAAGGATGTCACACACCATTAAGGGTGCTCTGAAGTGAACCATTGGAGGAAATTTGCCCAAACTTTGCAGGTTTGTCATCACCCAGCATGTCACTCCTCATACAACAATAGAAGGGAGTCCTGCTCAGTTATTAATATGGTGGTGTCTCAAAAAGTTCCTTTTCAACTAGATGTTCCTAATGACTAAGAATGTATTCTGAAAGCACTAGTCTTCATCTACTTTTAACTGGATTTTTAATCAGATTGTGCTAAAGTCCAGTCATGCTAAAAACCATGAAGATATATTCCAGCCACTCTAGTTGAATTCAAGTAGCCCATGTTATACCAGATCCAGAATGCACCTGGATAAGTATAGAATCATCATTTAGATCCAACTACAAAAATTTCCTTGGTGGTGATTTTTTCCAACATCAGAACCATCTTCAAGAACTAACCAGAAATGATTTTTTAAAACAGTTATCTCTTTCACTAGCTGTGTGACTTTGGGCAAGTCACTTAACCCCAATTGCTTTGTCTTCCCCCCTTCAAAAAAGAAAAAGAAAAGTTATCTCTTGAAAGAAGACACAGTCAAGCTATGTATTAAAGGAAGTAAGGATTCTTCTCTAATGATTTAAGTGCTACTTATTCCACATAGGGGTTTCTTCCCAAAGTCTTTCTCCTTTCAAGGACCTAAAGACAATCTAGAATAGCATGACCTCTTTCTTAAAGCTCAAAGTCAGAAGACCAGGATTTCTCTTCTTTTCTAATTCCTGCAACTCCACTTCACATACAAGCATATTGAAATCTTGGAGAGGGTCCCATACCAGTGAGCTTTGAAGTTGGGGTTACATTGGTTAAAAAAGTTCCTATTTATATTCAGTTTGTAGAGAGACTTAAATATGAATAAATGAAGCCCAAAAATGGGATGTGGCATTTATCTCAGTTACAGAGAGGAGATTAATTTTTTATTCCATGAAAGGAAGGAATTATTGAGGACAAGATAGATGTGCTTGACTACATTAACATTTCAAAAATTCTGTACAACAAAAAGTGTAATTATAGAAAAATAACATCTTAGGAAAATATTTTCAGTAAACCTGACAGATTAAAAGCTTGATATATAAAATATATTAGGAACCATTAAAAGTCACTAATATTAAAACTATTAGTAAGTCACAGTAGGAGATGAATAGATAATTATCAAAGGGGAAACAGAAAAGGTTAATAATCATTTGAATAATGTTCAATCTCACTAATGATCAAGAAGACACAAATTAAAACAACTTTGAGGTACTACCTTACGATAATTAGACTGACAAAGAAAAAGGAAATTAAATCCAGTGCTGGTAGGGTTGTTGAAGAACAGGTGCATTTATTTGTTACTGATGGGACTATAAACTTTTCGGATCTTTTTATAGAACAATTTAACAGTACACAGTTAAAGTTATAAAAAAAAATAGCCATACTTTTTGACTCAGTTATTCTATTGTTGGTAATGTGCCCTGGAAGTTTTATCAAAGATTAAAAAAGAACTATCTGTTCAAAGTTTTTAATAGTAGCATCACATGTAATTGTAACAAACTGGAAGCAGCCTAAATATCCAATGGGGCAATGGTTAAAAAATGTGGTTCAATAATGGAATATAACAATGTAATTAAATTGGACAAGTATGAGGAATACAAAGAAATCTGAAAAGGCCTATATGTAGTAATGTAAATTGAAAAAAAGCAAAACCATTAGAATGGAGAATATAATAAATGTAATCATATGAAGAAAGCCAAATGAAAATGGATGGGTAATAAAAAACAAAATCCTGATTCAGGAATTAGAGAGTTATTGGGGAAAAAAAAAGAGGTTAGGAAATTCAGGACACTGAAATTAATTAATTTTAGTGTAAATAGTTACTAAGCAAGTTGAATTGTTCAGATTAACAATTCAGTTTGTTAACATTCATTTCAATGCTGTTTCTAATAAATTGTTTAAAAATATATTAAGTATTTATCTGCACAAAACTATTGTGATTATATTCTGAACTGAAACTTTTCTCTGAATATAATCACTCAGTACATTGACTTGTACATAGTATGTTCTCAATGGTTGTTGTCCTTAGTTCTGGAAGAGTACCAAAATGACATCACTATGTTGGAGGCAAGGTACAGTGTGTCTGACTGTATCTGATCAGACCAAATGAGTGTGGAAGGTTCTACCACAGGTTGAGCCACAAATAGTCCACATGAACATTTGGATTGGAGATGTCCCTAAATTTGCACATCTTACATTTCTTTTGAGCTACTAAAATTCTGCTTTGCTGGTAGAACACAGCACCTTCTTTGATGTGGGCACAACATGCTGGGAAGTCCTTTGCCAGTGTCTTCCTTGTCATGCAATCAATTCCCAAGTCCTTCAGAGAGACCATGAAAGTGTCTTCATATCCCTTCTCCTTCCCTCTGTGTGAGTGCTTGCCTCGTGTGAGTTCTCCATAAAATAGTCTTTTAGGCAAATGTACATTTGGCATTTGAAGAACTTGGTCAGCCCACTGCTCTTTGCAGCAGACTTTGAATGCTGGACAATTTAACTTGAGAAAGAACCTCAGTGTCTGGTACCTTATCTTGCCAGGCGATCTTCAGAATCTTCCTAAGACAACTCATATTCAAGTGATTCACTTTCTTGGCATGGCACTGATACACTGTCCAGGTTTCACAGGCATAAAACAATGGGGTCAACACAACAACAAAAAATTGAGTAAGCTCTCAATAAGAATTTATTGAGTGAAGAAATACCTATAAGACTTTTCTTGCCAAATAAATTCCAAGCATATAAAGAGTAGGGTGTTGGTCCATTGTTTGTATTTGAAGTGTATTCATGTGTGCCCCTATTAACCTTTAAGCCCCATGAAGTTAAGAACCATGTCCTATTCATGTTTATGTCCCTTGTATCCACCTTCAGAGTACTCTGAAAATAGTAGGTGTTTAATTAATGTTTGTTGAATTATATTCTCTTGTCTAGAAAAATAGAGAATTCCATTCTCTTCTAGGTAGAGCCTACTGTGCTGCTCTGTAGTAAATGCTTAAAAAAGCACCTGTCACTGTCACTCCTAGGTCTGTATCATAAAGAGATCAAAGGAAAAGAATAAAGTATTGATATGTACAAAAGTATATATGGCAGCTCTTTTTTGTGGCGGCAAAGAATTGAAACTGAGGGTATGCCTGTTGATTGGGAAATGGCCGAACAAGTTATGTTTATGACTGTGATGGAGTGCTATATTATGCTATAAGAAATGACAAAGAGAATGGTTTCAGAAAAACCTGGCAAGATTTGTATGAACTGATGCAAGGTAGTATGAGCAGAACCAAGAGAACATTGTACATAGTAATAACAATAACATAACAATCAATTGTAAAAGATCTAGCTACTCTGATCAATAAAGTGATCTATAACAGTGCTGAAGAACTTGTGGTGAAAAATGTCATACAGCTCCAGAGAAAACTGATGAACTTTGAGTTCATTATATCTTATTTACTTTAATTTTATTGCTTTCCCTCCCCCTACAACAGGGCTAATGTGGAAATATTTTGCATGGGTATCATATTTTTTGCCTTCTCAGTGGGTAGGGGAGGGGCTGAAGGGAGAGAGAGAATTTAGAACTGAAAATAAAGAAATTTAAAGAAAAAGAACAAAAAACACTAGTTAAGTGGAAGGATGAATGAATGAACTTAGATTTCCCCTCTGGCTTAATATGATCATTTAAAGATATGTTTGTGAATATGAAACATTGCTGATAAAAATGAGTGATACAGTGGGTATGTGGTTTGTATGCACCTATCTTTGTCTGTTGGTTTTTCTATTAGAATGTAAGGCCTTGAGGGAAGGGACTGGTTCACTTTTATCTTTGTATCTCCAATGTGTACTGTAATGCTTAGGATAGAACATGTTCTTAATACATTCGTGTTGATAAATTGGGTGATTGAGCTTACACAGCTCTCATTATTATTCCCTTGGTAGATCAATCACTTGGGCTTACATGGTCATGTGCTGAGTTCAAGTTGTTGATTTCTAGCTTATCCTCTAACCCTATCCATATGAATTTCCCATGGCTCTTGTGAAAGTCGAATTAGCACTGTTCAGTTTTTAACTTTGAAAATTCAATCATTGCTCCTCATGGAAGGATTTCTCACTTCTGTTTGTGGGCACACAATGAGGGAAAAAGAATTGGTCCCAGAAGGTAATATGAAGCACACAACAATAGCTGTGCCTATGGACCCTTAGATCATTGTTGGCCAATTTCCTCTTGATATTTCCTGTGTTTGAACAACAGAGCATGTTGCCAATGTGTACTTAAACATGATTTAACTTAGGAAACACACGTGAGAAAGACCTTTCTGATTGCCTTCTCTGGACCAGATAGTGATAGCAAGAAAGGACCCCAGACCACCACAGTTAAGCTGACTCATTGTGTTGGAACTCCTGTCCCAATTCTGCCATTCTCTTACAATTGTTCAGTTTGAGTGGGTAGAATTACTGGGCCAGTCTAAGAAAAAAAAACACACTAATTTAAAACAATTGCTCTGTAGCACCTAGGGTCACCTCCATTTGCGCATAGGTCCCTCCAGACAAGCTATGCTCCATTTAAAGTACTCTATGCATCTGCATCCCCTCAAAAAGCATAGATCATGAACTCCCACAAATTGACTTACTTTCACTAGTTAGCCAGAGGATATATATATACGTATATATATACAAAATTTGTTTATAGAGAAGGTATTTAATGAAATAACATAATAGCAAAGGTAGCAATAGAGTATTTCTATAAATACATATAACATCAGTGGAGAGAGTAAATATGCCTAAGGAACATAGAGGAAACACCTTTGGCCAAGGTGCACATACAAAGGGATGAAACAATATCTGATGCTACCGAATCTTGTGACATCTTCTGGTAATGTTATTATGCTGCGCTCCCTGTTGTTTCTGCCATGTGTCAGGCATTACTTCCTAATTGTGTCTCATGGATTCTGTTGGGTTATGCTCCAATGGTCTCATGGTTGCACCTGAGTGTAGAGAGAATACATTCTGCTCTCTAGATAGGTGAATTGCTACGAGGTTGTATCTTTGCCTGGCCTTGACCCCCTTCAGACTTCCTTCCATTGCTGCAGAGAGAACACATTTCCACAGACAGTAGCTGAAATGATTTGTTATACCTCCTATAATCTATGACAGCAGCACCAGGAAAAGGGCCACTGTCCTACAGATGTCACTGGTTTCAGAGACTGGGAAAAACTTAATCCAGGCAACATTTTGGCCTCTGAGAGATTTAGGGAGGGCTTGTAGTCTAATCAGAGCCTAGAACTATATAATTCTCTATAAAAAACCATGTCAAGGTTGGAATGGACCTTTCAGAATATTATTAGAGAACTGTAGGATAGGAAGAGACTATCTACTTCCACCCCTCAATTAAGGAGATACATAAGGAGACTTTCCTATGTTGCTACTAAAGAATGCCACTTTGGTCTTACTCCCCTGTAGTCAGGTTATATCTGCCCCTTGGGGTTCTAGGGTATCCTAAGTATTTGCGGTTGTCTCTTCTCTACCCTCAGTTTGAGCCCCTACCAACTGTTAGGGGCCAGAAACTGGCACTCCAGTTCCATTTAACAACTTAATATCTATTAGCTTTTACAAAGGGATATTAACTTAGAAGATATAGCAAGAACAAACAAATATTTATTCCCAACATCTCAATAACATACTCTTAATTAAGTCCTACCTTTTTTCTTTTTTTGCTTTCTGGAGGGGCAATTGAGGGTAAGTGACTTGCCCAAGGTCACATAGCTAGTAAGTGTTAAGTGTCTTGAGGCTGGATTTGAACTCAGGTCCTCCTGACTCCAGGGCTGGTGCTCTATTCACTGTACCACCTAGCCACCCCTAAGTCCTATACTCTTACATAGCATTGGTTTCACCGAGTTTATGTCCAAATGATGCATGATTATGAGACAAGTCCTTATTCCACTTTCTTCCACTGTCCTGGGTCCTGAAGGCCACTCCTTATAGCCATTCCTGTGGCTACTCTACATCAGTGCTGACCTGGCTACAAAGCACAACCTGGACTCTGACTCTTGGCTTCTTTGGCTCACTCCCCTGACCTTTTGAAACTTATGAGATCAGAGGCTATATTCCCTTCACCTAGAATAAAAAAGAACAAATTCAGAGGACAAAGACTGAGACCTGTACATAGGACTTCATAGGGGAGAAAGCCCTAAGGCCTCTCCTCTTACAACATTATTTCTCACCAAGTGAGAGTGGAGTCAGACCAGCAAAGCACAGCTGAAACAAGAATGTGGCTAGGTGGTGCAGTGAATAAAGCACCGGCCCTGGAGTCAGGAGGACCTGAGTTCAAATCCGGCCTCAGACACTTAACACAAAAACTAGCCTGTAACCTCGGGCAAGTCACTTAACCCCAACTTCCCTCCAAAAGGCAAAAAAAAAAGAAGAATGGCAGAAAAAATATAGGTCAAGAGTGACCCAGGCTTTTGAGGATTTTAGCAATGAAGTCAGTTGAAAATTATTCCTTCCAATAAGATTAGTAGACTGAATCCCGCTGTAGAATGACTACACATATTTCACATTCTAAGACACTTCCATCTATTGTACATTATCACAGCTATACTGGAAGAAGGTTCCTCAGTATCTTCATGTGAAGAGATACCATCTGAGGCTTTCTGAGTATGCTCCAAACCCCAGTCACACAATATCATAGTAGATTATTTCCTGCTGACTCAATTTCTTGGTTAAGGCTAATCCGCGAGCAAGCTTTCACTGGAGGAGGAAGGTAGCAATCTAGGTGAAAAGGAAGGAGTGCAGAACCAGTCACCAGCTCTAGCCCACCTATGCAGTATTGCCAAGTAAAGCTCTTGAAAAATTCTCATAGCCCTGGTCATTGCTGTCAGGGTACGATGGAAAAGGAATATAATCACTCAAATGAAAATATCCCGAGGGCTCAGATGAGTTCCAACCTAAGGGAAAAGCAGAATGAGTCGAAAAAGGTGCACTTTAGTTAAGGGTTTTCCATACTCCAGAGTGCTATCATGAATATGATTATTAAAAAAGGAAACAAAGCCCTGAAGCTAAGGGTGGGTTAAAAAAGAGCTATAAACACATTCCTAGATGGAAAGGTGGTTCAGTGGATAGAGTGCCAGACCTGAAGTCAGTAATATTCATCTTCTTGAGTTCAAATCTGACCTCAGACACTTACTGGCTGTGTCCCTGGCAAGTCACTTACCCCTGTTTACCTCAGTTTCCTCATCAGTAAAATGAGCTGGAGAAGGAAATGCAAACCACTCCAGTATCTGCCAACAAAATTCCAAAAGGGGTCTGAAGAGACAGCCACAATTAATACAAGGCTGTAACACAATGGAGAAACTATAGAAGGAATTAACAACTAAGCGGAAAAGCAGCAGTAGGAAGGTCAGTGAAAAAAAGATTGCCAGCAGATGACATCAGCAGCACCCTGGAGAAGCAATAAAGGACAGGTTCAGAAGTGGGGACATTATGCAGCTTGAATACAACTCTGGAATTATGAGCTGTTCAGGGTACAAGGGTACCATCTCTTACAAGCAGCATAGGAATCTATGGAAACGTGGTAACTTCTGTATTAAATGAGGGATGAGTTCCTTATTTCCCTTGCATTCCATAGTAGGTATTCTCTAAAAGCCATTGAATAGAATCTTAAGTAAATGACCATTTCTTTATTATGATTTCATGTTTTATTCTGACTTAGTGAGGAAATACAGTGGATCTGGGGCTCATAAGCTCTGAAATGCAAGAATATCTCCTTGAGTGCCATATGAGGTAGGTCTCAGGTATGATATGATTATATTCAAAAGCCTAAATTTAAAGGACCTCCTTCAGAAACAGAGTAGAGTAGGGTCAGAAGCAATAAAAATGAGAGTGAGGACACCTGGATTTGGAATCTGTTTTCAAATCTTTTATTATTTGGATGTCCTTGGGTAAATTATTTACATTCGCTGGGCCTCAATTTCTTCATCTATAACCTGAAGAGATTGGTTTTAGATAATCTCTAAAGTCCTTTCCACCTTCTGTTCTATGATCTAAGTATTGACTCTACCATTAATTAACTATATGACCTTGGGCAAATCCTTTTCCTTGTCTGAGTCTTAGTTTCTTCACCTAAAAAATTAGAGCATTGGATTTAATCACCTTGAAGGGCCCTTGCATCCCTAAGATTCTATGATCCTAAGTTTTGTTAGAGGCAAGATAAAGAAGGCCCTAGGAAAGAAGCCCTTTTTTTCTTTCCTCTGGCTTCCTGAAAGATCTAGGGTCTCAGAAGGTGCGATTTAGTTGATTGCTGGAGGGTTTCAGAGACTGTTTGCCTTACTCTGAATGCCTCAGTCTTACTGGATCCCTCAATGACCAGGGAACAGAAAGCAACTTGAAAGTGAAATGGATTCCCCACTTTGAATGCTAAACAGGATCTTAATTTCCCCCTTGAATCGGCAAGCTTTATATTACAGGTCTGCTCGTGGCAGATAGGGGGAAACCTTGGCTGTGGCTGAGTTAAATATGGCTGGGATTTATGGCTGAATAAAATGTGCCAGATTAATAGGGTTTCTTTTCCCTGAGCCATAAATTGCAAGGCCCCAAGCCAGGTCCACTGCTAAATCTTCTGCCTGGGCCTCCTATCCTGAGCATTCTAGGAGTACCTGCCTGGCAGTCCAAGGTTGGTGCGAATAATGATCTCACCACTGGCTTTTCTCTGACAGGGCCTCAAGGTTGAAGGGCAAAGAGAGCTCAGCTAACTCTTTGGCAGTCACAGTAATAAAGACTCCAACAAGGAAATGAGAGGTCTCCCAAAAAAACAGAAGAGAAAATACTGTCCTTTCCTCAAATCATTTTTGAAAATTTCTGGGGATTTGGTGCTTAAAAAGGAGAAGGCTACTCATTTAAGGTAACTAAGTGGTCAGCATATAGGGCGGCCAGACTGAAAATCAGGGAGACTTGGGTTCAAATCCTCCCTCAGATACTTACTAGCTGTGTGACCCTGGGTAAGCCATTACATTTTTATCAACCTTGTTTTCCTTCTCTACAAAATAGGGATAATAATGGTATTATCATTATATATTATTATATATATTATATTATTATGTATTACTAAAATGAATGGGTTGTTGTAAGGACTAGATGAGATACAAGCAAAACTCTTTGTAGATTTTAAAATTCTATACAAATGCTAGCTATTAATGTTATGGGGTGTATGGGGTGTTCAGGGAGGCCTAGCACCTCCGGTGGGAGGGCTGGCCAAAGCCCTTTCAGGGCTGCTCCTCCACCTTTGGTGACCACCTGATGCCTGTGGCTCCACAGTGCCCACGCTCCGATAAAACCATCTTGGCTGAGGGGCTAAACCAGGTTGAGGGTAACTAGTGACCTCAGATCATCGGTGAGACAAAGGGGATGTCTACCTTGAGCAAGTGGAGACTTTCCTTGGTGGAATGGGCAAATGAGAACAATTAGTTCCATCAGTCACGAAGGCAGCTAAAGAAGATGCTGTGGAGCGCTTAGAGCTTGGGTCAGACATTGAAGATGCCAAGGCCATCCACTGAGTCATAGTTAGTCATCTTGTCTTTTGTCCTGCCACTGGACTTAGATGACTCTGGCATGGAGTGAGGCTGATGACTTTGAGCAGGTCTGCCTCAATTAGAGTCAAGACATCACCTGTGATGTAGCTGGTCCTCTTTGGAAATGAAGGATGAACAGTAATTATAAGTGTGAACCAGCTATAGTTATTTTAGCATGAGGCAAAAAAGTAGAATAGTGGCTAGATTACTGAGCTTGGAGCCAGGAAAATCTAGGACTAAATCTTGCTTCATTCTCTTCTGAGTTGTCTGACCCTAGGGAAGTCACTTAACCTCATCTCCTTTGGTTTCTTTACTTCACAGATTTGCGTTGGTATAAGACTCTAATCACAATATAAATGAAAGCTATTCTCTCCTCTTGCAAGGAGAGGGCCAGGTACTTCATTCATTTTCATCCCTCCTCCCCATCATCATCTTACCAGCTGGATCAGAGAATATGAAGTTATGAATTTTAATCTTTTAATCTCTGGACCCTGTTTCCTGGTGATGGGGGACAGTATCCCAATAGGTTCAGCAGGAACCCTGATCTCATCCAAGACCAGGAAACCTGCAAGGGCATCTGGAAAGAATTCAGCTCAGCCTTGCTTGGAGTTAGAGTTGAGGAAGTTTATTATTACAGCGGGCAAGAGTCCTTTAGGGGACCTGCCAGTGAGAGGGGTACATGCTTTTACCTTTAAGGGTAGGGCTGCCATTGTCAGGGCTGACCTGACTGGAGGGGCCTCAGTGCATAGGCAAAGGTCAGAGCTGACCAAGAGGAGCATGGGAATAGATAGTTTAGATAAGATTTGGGCGAGGCCAAGGAGACAAAAGGCAAGGATAAAGGAGGGTGTGGGCCAGGCCCAGAAGAAATTAAGAAATTAAGTAAGAACAAAGGGGTCATAGGGTGTTGCCTAGGCAGAGTATGGGATAGGGAGAAGGGGCAGAGCTCAAGGATGGGAAAGGACAAATTGCAGTTACAACTTCACAGACTGGTTTGACCTAGACCCAGGTACCCCATCATTGGGATTCCTCCATTAGGAAGTATGTGACAAATGTTTTTCATTCTTTCATACATTCATTAGTGAGAATAATAACTGATATTAACATAACATGTTTTAAAGTTTGTAAAGCACTTTCTATGCATTACCTCCTTTGGAATCTTACAACAGCCCTGTGAAGTAGGTACTACAAATGTTAAACCTATTTTATTGATGAGGAAACAGGTCCAGAGAGGTTGAGTAACTTGCCCAGGGCCACACAGCTAGTAAATATCAGAGGTGGGATTTGAACTTAGGTCTTTTTGAGTTTAGGTCTATCATGCTATCCAGGCTACTATGCTGACTCAAAATGGTCTGGAGCAATGGAAGCAATTACTGGCCATGATGGTCACAGCCACTTTCTCCTTGCACTCACAGGGCTTGTCTTTGGAAATGAATCCAAGTGCTGCTGAACAAACTGTCTCTATAATTAGCAGAGTACTCAGGAATCTAAGTGATTGGAATGCAGGAAGGGGAGGAGAAGAAGAAGATCAGTTTGTCTCTCAAGTTCATCTCCAGCTCCATTACTCTATAATTCTAAAGGCTAGAAAGACCCTGCAAAGGTCATCTCAACCATTTTCCTGCCTCCAAGAAGGATTATACCTTCCAAAGACAATCATTTTTGGAGGTCTATGCTACTGGGATGTATGAAAAATTTTACTAAGAATTGCATTCTTTACTGGGATGGCAAAAAGGGAACTTTAATAAATCTTTATCTCCTTTAAAAGGAAAATAAAAGGAAGATTTTATTTTATTCAGTCCAAATAAATAGTAGTGATTGGTAGTGGAAAGAAATACTGTTTCTCACTATTTTCCTCAGAGAACTTATGTCTAGTGCTTTTGCCTCTACTCCAGGATGCAGGTGAAGCATACTCCTTCTAACATATGGACCTTCTAACTCCTTCTAACACAATGGACCACTCTCCCTCTTCCTACAGCAGTCTCTCAACACTATACTTTTTGTTCACACCCTTCACTGTGCCTGGAGAATTCTGCTTCCTCTTTTTTGTATGCTGATGTCTTATTGATCCTTTAAAGCTTACCATAAATGCTGCTTCCTCCAGGAAGTCCTTGATTCTCCCTTGCCTCTCAAGTCAGTCAACAACAATTGATTCAAATCTTATTATGTCCCAGGCACTAAGCTAAGTACTGGGGATAGGTAATAGGGATAGGTAAAGGTAAAAAAAAAAAGTTATTCCTCCATTCAAGAAGTTTGTGTTCCAATGGGGAAGATAACATGTAAATAATTATGTATGTCTAAGATATGTGCAATGTGAATGAAATATTAGCTAATCTCAGAGGGCAGGCAGTAGAGAAGAGGATGGGCAGGTAGCATGGCAATGGTGGAAAGAGCCAGACAAGGTCTGCTTGTCCTGCAGAAGGTGGGAATTGAAGAGGAAACTGAAGCAAAAGCAGAAGGTAGGATTTGAGTTGATTCATGAAGGAATCCAAGGTAGCCAGGAAGTGGAGGTGAGGGAAGAGAAAATTCTAGGCATAAGGGTTTTGAGGGAAAGTGAGCAGGCCACTTTATCTGCATCATAGAATGTAAAAATACTGGAAAGGTAGGAGGGGACAAGAGTAGTTACAAAGTGAATTAAATGCCAAACAGAAGATTTGATGTTTTATCCTGAGGTTTTCTTTTTCTAATCCACTTGGCATAGGATATTTTCCATAATAGCTCTCTGGGTTTCTGTCCTATCTTCCTATTAGACTGTTAACTCCCAAAGGAGTAGAGATCACGCCTTATCTAAACTGTGTGCTTTCCTTAGCTCCTAACTTTCTACTCTTGGTGCCCAGGTGTGTGCTGCAGTGGAGAGAGTGCTGGGGCTGGAATCAAGAAGACTCATCTTCCTGAGTTCAAATCCAGCCTCAGACACTTAGTAGCATTATAACTCTGAGTAGGTCACTTAACCCTGTTTGTGCAATAAGAGATCCTGGAAATAATAATAACAGCAACAACGAATATTTACATAGAAATGTAAAATTCACAAATACTATCCTGTTTGATTCTCATAACCACCCTGGGAGATAGGTACTATTATTATTCTGATTGTCCAGAGATGGAAACTGAGCCTAAGAGATGTTGTGACTTGTCTAGGGTCACAAAAGTAGTAAATGTATGAGGTTAGATTTGAACTCAGGACTTCCTGACTTCTACATACCCACCCTATTCTCTAAACTCTATCCAATGATTACCTGCCAGATATCTCAAATTCTCTATCCCTTTCCATTGTACCACATAACTGCCCTGAGTTTAAAACCATGTTCTGCCATGGACTGTGTGTATGACATTGGGCAAGTCATGTGATCTCTCTAGGTCTTAGTTTCTTCATTTGTAAAATGAAGGGTTTGGACTAGATGGCTTCTTTCTGTACTCTCACTGTAGGATCTTGTGATGCTAAGGAGAGAGGTGGCCTCAGAATTTAATCTCTCATTCCCTCTGAGAGAGGATGTTCCCCAGAGTTCAGTCCTGTGACCTTTTTTCTCTACATTGCTTTGTTGGGAATCTTATCAACTCCTACAGGTTCAAGCACCAACTATAGACAGATGATGTCTGTATCTAGCCCTATTATCTAGCCTTAACTCTATTCTGTATTCACAAACTCAACCACTAGCCATTCTCCTAACTTGGTACTTCATCTCCTGTCTCTGTTCATTCACATGAGCAGGTCTCCATGACTGGAATGTACTTCATATTAATCACCACCTTTCAGAGACTTTGTCTTCCTTCAGGGATTACCTCATGTCCCTCTTCCTCTCCAAAGCCTCCTCTCATCCTTTCAGTTGTTAGAATTCTATAACCAGTTTCTTTTACAGAAAACTTATTTGTGTACATGTTGTGCCTGCCAGAAAAATGTAAGCTCCACCAGGACACTTCATTTTTTTTGTCTTTGCACACCCAATATTTAGCATACCTTGGACAGAGTGGGCATTTAATAAATATTTGTGTCCTTCATTCATTCAATAACCTTTATTAAATTACTTAGTTTGTTCATAATAGCACGATAGGTTCTGGGGGAGATAAAAAGATAGCTAAGACATATTTTCTGCTCTTCTGGAGTTGACACCCGAGTTTACTAGTTCACCTAAATTTAATTACTCTCAATGATGATAACTCTCAGATCTATGCATTCAATCCTAGTATCTCCTGAGATCCAGCCCCACATTGCCAACTGACCACTGGATATTTTGAATTTGATGCCTCACAAGCATTTCAAACTCCACCTGTCCAAAACAGAACTCATTATCTTTACTCTCAAGCTCACTCCTCTTCCAAACTTCCCTGTTTCTGTTGAGGGTGCCACCATACTTCTTGTGACCCAGGTATCATCCTCCAACTCCTTATTTTATCCACCTCACCTATACAATTGTATGCCAAAGTTTGTTTACTTCCATCTTCACAACATCTGAACTCTTCCCTTCAATAACATGGTCAACACTAGTTGAAGCTCTCATCACCTCTGGTCCGGACTCTTAGAATGAACTCCTCATTGAACTCCCTGCCTCAAGTCTCTTGATACTCCAATCCTTCTACACAGCTACCAAGGTGATTTCTCTCAAGCACTGGTCTGACCATGTCACTTTTGTTGTTGATGTTTAGTCATTTTTCAAGCATGTCTGACTGTCTGTGACCCCATTTTGGGTTTTCTTGACAGAGATACTGGAATGATTTGACATTTCCTTCTCCAGCTCATTTTACAGATGAGGAAACTGAAGCAAACAGGTTTGAACCACTTGCCCAGGGGCACATATTATAGCTAGTGAGTCTCTAAGGCCAGATTTGAATTTAGGTCTTCCAGACTCCAGGGCCAGCACTCTATCCACTGTGCCACCTAGCTGCCCCTTCTAATGTCACTAACTTATTCAGTACACTCCATTGGATTCCTTTTACCTCTAGGATGAGATAAATACTCCTCTGTCTGGCATTTAAGACTTTTTACAATCTGGAATAAAACTACATTTTTCTCTTTATAATACATTAGGTCTATTCATGCACCCTGTAATCTATCCAAACTGGCCTTACTGTCTATTCCTTATGCATGAGACTCCATCTCATTTGCACTGGCTGGGCCCCATGTCTGCAATGTATTCTCCTTGCCTCCACTTGTTAGAATCCCTAGCTTCCTTTTAAGGCTCAGCTCAGGGAAAACCCTCCTGTTATTAGTGTTACCCACCCACAAATGATCTGTTATCTATTTCATATTCATTTTGTATT
Source organism: Petaurus breviceps papuanus (assembly GCF_028583685.1). NCBI lineage: Eukaryota > Metazoa > Chordata > Mammalia > Diprotodontia > Petauridae > Petaurus > Petaurus breviceps. The sequence goes on along the minus strand of NW_027187372.1, from coordinate 36,344,571 downwards.
AACCTGCAGAAATACTAGTGCTGCTTCCTTCCCAGTTAGATTATAAACTACTTGAGGGCAGGTACTCTCCTTTTTGTCTTTGTATCCTTACATCCTAGGGATAAGTAACCAGATGAATTTGATAATAGGTGTTTAATAAATGTTTATTCTTAATTGATGGATTTTATAAAGAAACAGTAGCTGAAGTGTAAAAGAGATGATATAAAAGGTTTCAGTGTAATAAGGTTTTGGAAATGTCTCTTTGTGCTATCTGTCCTTAATAAGTTCTTCCTTCTTTCCTTCCTTCCTTCTTTCCTTCCTTTCTTTCTTCCTTTTCTCCCTCTTTTCTTCCCTTCCTTCAGACTTCAAAAGTTCTCCTAAATTTCCAAGTTCTAATTCTGACACCAAACAGCTATGTGGCTTTGGGCTATAGTCATTCCACTTCTTTGAACCTCAGTTTATTTGTAAAATAAGGAGCCTGGCCCATATGATCTCTCATGATCCTGCGAGAACCAGTTTTTTCTCTGATTTTAATCATTACTTTGGGTTAAGGCATGTGTAAGGAAGATTGATCAGAGGAGGTCCCTGATTGATTTGATGAGTTTCCTGATTAATTCAATGACCTTACAAGTGTAATGAGTGGCTGGGTCAATGAGAACCCAGTCTTTATGGCTATGCCCAGTGTGCTCTGCCTAATGTACTTTCCCATCTGATCTTTAGAGTAAATGAAGGAGTATTTGATGTGGAATGACTATGAGATTTGAAAGGTCAGAGTGTCAGAGGGGATAGTGACTGAGAATGAATTTTTTTCAGTCTAAGAGATGGGACTCAACCAGGGGACTGATAGATTTCCTACCAAAGTACATGGTAGAAAGAGACATGTGTATACCCATTCAGCCTGAGAGAGAAGCTCATGGACAATGTTCCTGAATGCCAACCAACCATGTAGAGTAGAGGGAATTAGATTTTGTTTTCCTGGTGGATACCTTGAAGGGGATATTAATTTAAAGGATGGTGACATTTCAGACATCAAAAGTCCAATGAGGTATGTTTTATAAATATTGTTGTTGTTGTTCAGTCCCCATGTGACCCCATGTACTTCTGTCCATGGTGTTTTCTTGGCAAAGATACTGGTGTCCTTTGCCATTTCCTTCTCCAGTGGGTCTTCATTTTATGGATGAGGAACTGAGGCAAATGGGGTTAAATGACTTGCCCAGTTTCATACAGCTAGTGTCTAAGGCTAGATTTGAACTCAGATTTTCCTAGCTTCAAGCCTGGTGCTTTACCCACTGTACCACCTAGCTGCCCCTTTCTAAGTATTATTCTCCTCAATTTACAGATTGAGATTCAGAGATGTAAAATAACTTACTTTCCAGAGATCCATAACCTACATTTATTGGTGCCAAGATTCGAACCTAGGGATTCCAGCCTATGACTTATTTCCACTACACTGTGCTGCCCACCTAAGAGAGAGGTCGATCCTGATCTAAAATGGCACTACGGCTACCATACATCCAGAAATGAACATAGTATTGACTTCTATATATGATGCTTATTTCCAAATTGCAGAAGAAAGATTGCTGGTCTAAAGACCTGGAGTTAAATCCCACCTCTGATACTTACTATTTGTGTGATGTTGGGTAACTCAATGAATTGCCTTGGGTCTCAGTTTCTTTAGCTGTAAAAAATGGGAAAAGAACTTGATGACCTCTGAGGTCCCTTCTGGCTCAAATCCTATGATCCTATAAGCCCATTCTCTTTAGTCTACTCAAGTAAGGCATATGTTGCAGATGGAGGGAAGGCTGACGTTCAAGACATTGGAGAGATCACAATGATGAATGATTTTTTACAATGAAAAAAACTGAGACTCAGAGAGATAAGTAACTTGCTTGGGGACAGGTAGCATATCCCTGGCAGTCAGGACTGCAATGTTCCTCTCCTGACACTCTCACCAGGTGTTTATTCCTCCAGGAGGCACTGGTCAGGGTTTTCTGCAGCATCTAAATCATCCAACCGTCTAAACCAGTTTGCTCATAATTGAAAGAGAAATCCCTCTGACAGCCCCCCTCACTGCCACTTCGTAAGTGTCTAATTGCCTAATACTTCTCAAATCAGAATAATTAAGCTGGAGCTGTATTTTAATAGGTCTCAGGTCAGGCTCTGTATATGGCTTTCCCGGTCAATTTCTTCCCTGTTTACCACTAATCTAGGGGAGAGGAAACTGTCCTCAAGTGGTTCATTTGCATCCAAACCACTATAATTTGTAAGTAAATAGGAAAGCTTTTAAATGCAAAGGAGCATCAGAGAGTTGTCAGGGAGGACTGACTGCCTTTGATCCTGCAAACCACTGGAACCAGTAATATTCTCTGGGGATGTACATCCCTCTCTCCAATTACACCCCACCCTGAAGGGAGCATTCTACTGCCCTTCCCCCAACCTTTCATTCTATTATAGCCATTAAAGGCTGGGAAACCTGTGGACTCTTCTTCCTGGGTAACTTTTTATGTTTACCAATATGAAGTGTGATTTCAAGGACTTAGTGCATTTTAGAGCTGGAAGCGAAACAGATAATTATTTTAGTCAAACTCCTTCATCTTAAACAGGAAGCTAGGTAATTCAGCGGATAGAGCTCTTGGCAGTTGAGTCAGAAGGATCTGAGTTCAAATGTGACCTTAGATATTTACTAGCTAGTGGTTTCACTTCTGTCTCAGTTTCCTCATTTGTAGGATGGGGATAATAATGGCACCCACCTTCCAGAGACATTTTGAGGCTCAAATGAGATAATATGTGTAAAGCACTGTGCAAAGACCTATATAAATGCTGGTTGTTGTTGTCAGTATTACTCCTAACATGGAGTCCAAGGAGAGGTCACTAGTCCAAGACTTCATGGCTATCTAGTGCCAGAGTTGGGATGAGAGCACGAGGGTGCTGGCTGAGCTCTTACCACCTCTAGGTAGGGCAGGACAGTATTTCAAGATGTGTATGTGTATGTGTATACATGTGTGGAGGGTCGGATGAGGTTAAGTGGAAAGAGTGCTGGGCTTAGAGCTAGGACATGAGTTTAAATTGCAACATTTATTACTTATGTGGTCACGATCATTAGCAAATCACTTCATCTTCTGGAGCTTCCATTTCCTCATATGAAAAGGAGGTAATATTTGGGTAATCCTACTTGTACCACCTCCCTCACAGGTTGTGCTGATAAGAATGAGTGTGGTACCATGGACAGAGCACTGGGTTTGGAACTAGGGAAAGGGGCTTTGAATCCCAGCTCTGCCATTTATTACCTGTGTGACCTTGGTCAAGTCACTTGGACTTTCTATGTAAGCTCTGGATGGTAGGAAGACCCAGTAGTACGTGCCAGTTCTGCCTTAATTGCAGGCCAAACAATTTGCTTGATATTTTCCCACTGAATTGGCTGGTTGAGTGAATTACCAGAGTCAACTCATTCTCTCAATAGTGCTGATTGAGACTCAGCTGCAGGCTACAATGCTGGGTAAGTCTTTTGGGTCTTTGCCAGCTCTCCAGAGATGTGGCCTCCTTTAACATTGTCCCCAGGTCTACATTCCAGGCCAATTAAATATTCGTAGAGGCCACTGGTTCATTTGCATGAGATCTACATTATATTTGCATGGTGTTTGCATATAATTTATAGGTAACTCTGTAGACTATATTTGGTTCCCAGGAAATTTTCAGCTTTAGATATTTATTTATTTACTTTTTTGTTCCTTAGAAGGCTACCTAGTCATGAATTTCATTCTTTTTCTTTCTCCTCAACTTCTTTTACTGATGCAGATCCCCAGCATGAGAGTTACTCAACAGAAAGGAGAAGAGATAGTTAGGGATGAAGTTGTTGCCTTCTTTTTTTATTTGTTTGTTTTAAAGTACCTCAGGTACTATATAAATGCTTTTAAAATTATTGAAAAAAGAAACACAGTAATAAAATTAACAAGTGATGCTTATAGGACTTTCAGGTTTACAAAGCAATTTCCTTCAAAATCTCTGACAGGGAGAAAGTGCAAATACCATCATATTTGTTTTACCAATGTGGAAATCAAGATTAATAGAGTCAAGTGGTTTACCTAGGGTTATGCAACTGGAAGACAGATGTTGGAGCCACAACTTATATGCAAAGCAACTCACTCCATGCTCACCATTCTTTCCATAATGTCACCCTGCCTTCTATTTCAGTAGTGGAACTCTGATATTTCAGTGATCTCCCATTCCTACTATTTAAGCACTCCATCCTTCCAGTGAAGCATATTGCAATTAATATATACTGGCATATTGAATGCAGTTCTTGCCTATATCCTCCACAGGGGGTTACTCAACATATTGGGGGAACTTCTAGGTATCTTGATATTTGTAGTGATACCGGTGGAACACTTGAGTGGTCCATTGATTACCATGTTCTCTTGCTCTATCCTTACATCTTTTTTTTTTCTGCCTCTCTTGCTTGTATTTGTTTCAGAATATTGTTTTTAAATATACAAAAGAAGATATGTAGAATTACAAAAGAAACCAAACATTAGTGCAAATAAAGATGTGATTTTTAACAATTCGAAACTTCGTGAATCTCCCAAAATTATGCACAGACCCCAGGAATTGTCAATCAGTCAATCAATAAACATTAATTAAGGATGTACTGCGGGCCAAGAACTGTGCTAATGATCCAGTAAGTTACGAGTCTTGTTCCCACCTGGATAACATCTATACATCCATCCTCTTCTCCCTTCTTTTTTTTTCTTAAAGTGAAAATTTATTGCTATGTATTTTGAATAATCTCTTAATGTTCTGCTATGTACATGACATGTTTTTTTTCTTTTATTTGTATTTTAGTTTCAATGTTTACAATATGTTTCTTTTTCTTTACTCTGTTCTGTAGTTGAGTTCTGGTGTTTGAATCTTCTCATGCTTCTCTTGCTTCTTGTATCTGAATGTCAAATTTTCTATTCAACTCTGGTTTTTTCAGCAAGAATGCTTGAAAGTCCTCTATTCCACTGAATGACCATATTTTCCCCTGAAACATGATACTCAGTTTTGCTGGGTAGGTGACTCTTGGTTTTAATCCCAGCTCCTTGGACCTCTGGAATATCATTTTTAAAAAATTTTTTTAAAGCAATCAGGGTTAAGTAACTTGCTCAAGGTTACACAGCCAGTTATTTCTGGGTGTGGTGCTGAGTATCTGAGCCCGGATTTGATCCAGGTCATTCATCCCAACACTGGAGCAGGTACTCTTACTCGCTGAGCCACCTGGCCGCCCCTAAGCAATTGGGGTTAAGTAACATGCTCAAGATTACATGGCCAGGTGTTTCTGTGTGGGTGCTAAGTGTCTGAGCCCGGGATTCAATCTCCAGGTCTTCTCAACACTGGAGCTGGTGCTCTTACTTGCTGTGCTACCTGGCCGCCCTGTGTAATATCATATTTCAAGCCCTTTGATCCTTCAGTGTAGAAGCTGCCAGATCCTGGGTTATCCTGATTGTGTTTCCACAATATTAAAATTGTTTCTTCCTGGCTGCTCGTAATATTCTCTCCTTGATCTGGGAATTCCAGAACCTGGCTATGATATTCCTAGGAGTTTTCTTTTTGGGATCTTTTTCAGGAGGTGATCGGTGGATTCTTTCAACCTTGATTTTGCCCTCTGGTACTAAAACATCAGGGCAGTTTTCTTTGAGAACTTCCTGGAGGATGATTTCTAGGTTCTTACTTTGATCATGGCTTTCAGGTAGTCCAATAATTTTTAAATTATCTCTCCTGGATCTATTTTCCAGGTCAGTGGTTTTTCCCATGAGATATTTCACATTGCCTTCTATTCTTTCATTTGTTTGGATCTGTTTAATAGCATCTTGATTTCTCATAAAGTCATTAGCTTCCATTTGCTCCAATCTAATTCTGAAGCAATGATTCTCCTCATTGAGCTTTTGAGATTCTTTTTCCATCTGGCAAATTTGGCTTTTTAAGGCTTTCTCCTCCTCATTGCCTTTTTGAGCCTCTTTTGCCATTTGAGTTAGTCTATTTTTTAAGACGTTATTTTCCTCAGTCAGGCCATTGACTCTCATTTTGTAATTTTTTGCATCATTCTCATTTCTCTTCCCAATTTTTCCTCCACTTCTCTTATCTGCTTCTTAAGGTCCTCTATGGCCTGTAATCAGCTTGTATTTTCCTTTGAAGCTTTTGGTACAGGAGTTCTGACTTCACTGTCTTCCTCCTGTTCCATGCTTTGCTCCTTTTGGTCCCCAAAATAGGAGTCTGATGTTGGAATCTTCTGTCTGCTTTGTTTCCTTTGCCTGGTCATGTCACCCCTTAGTCACTTGACCCCTGGGGTTTTTGCTACAGTGGGACTCTGCCACCAGACTGGGGAGCTTTTGTCCTAAACGCTGGGGTTTTCTCAGCTGCTAGAGGTATTAGATGGTGCCCTCTCTGAGGCCTCCACACGCTCTGTCAAGCTGGACACACACCCCAGGACCTCCACCCTAGACCACAATCCAGATCCAAGTAGGTTAAAGCAAGAGCGATTACTCCTCAGACTGGTTGCTTGGTCCCCCTACACTCTGCAGGCCAGGAGCTGAAGCTCTGGCACTGGCTGTCTGTGTCAGTGTCTCAGTGGCTTCTCGCCCCAGGGGCAAAAGCCTCCTTCTTACTGGGTCCCAAAATCCAGACTGCACTGACCTCTCACTTTGTCCTTCACATGTATGTGTTGATAAATCTGGAAACAGCCACAGCTGCTGCTGATCTGTAGTCCCTCCAGCTGGTGGCTGGTCAGACCCACCCTGGGGCTAAAACCTCCTGCTCCCATGGACCTGGGTTTAGCTCCCAGAGCGCTGCTCTGGCCAATTCCTGCTGGTCTGCCAGGCTGTCCTCAGGGGGAGGTTAGCTTGTCTGTGTCATTTTGTGGGTTCTGCAGCTCCAAAATTTGTTCAGAGTCCCCTTTTTACATTGATTGGGGAAGGTGGAAGCTGGAGCCACTCGGAGGTACTGCTTCTACTCTGCCATCTTGACTCTGCCCCCTGGAATTTTTAGATGAGCCAATGTACATAAGTGTGAATTTATATAGACTTTTAGGGCTCTGGAAATAATATCAAGTCTCCTTTATCACATAAGATTTACAAAGAGCTTCCCAGGTGGGCTTTCCCCATATCCTGCCCGAATGAGACCTTTGTTCTATTTCTTATCTTCACTTTGGACTCACCTTGGACTATGCCCCTTGGATAAAGGCTCTTACAGGTGACCTTTTACCTTATCTTGCCCAGAGTTAGGTTTCCACACCTCTCTGCTTGCCCTCAACCATCTCCCTACTGTGCCCCAATCTCCAAACCATACCTACCAGATCACCTTCCAGCTCCATTTTATGTGTGGTCTTTGTCATTAGAATGTAAGAACCACAAGGCCCAGGATTGTATTGCTCACTTGTATTTGAATCCTCAAAGCTTAGCGTAGAATTTGGTAAGCTCTTAGTTAATGTGTTTTCTGTTTCTGTCTCTGTCTCTCTCTTTCACACACATCTCAACCTTGTGCTCTGATGTCAGTGATAAAAGTTATATTACCCTGATTTTACAGGTAAAAAAAATCAGATTAAGCAGTTTGCCTATTCACACTAATCACACTAATGCTTTTTCATTCCAAGACCATGCTGCTCATCAGAGAACTATACTGACCTATGGCAGACTCATTATACAATGGAAAGAGGACTGGACCCTCAGTTTCCTCTTCTGTAAAATGATGATTAAAAATACCTGTATTTGGGAGGCTAGATGGCTCAATGAGTAGAGTACCGGCCCTGGAGTCAGGAGAACCTGAGCTCAAATCCGGCCTCAGACACTTAACACAAAAACTAGCCATGTGACCTTGGGCAAGTCACTTAACCCCAACTGCCCTCCAAAAAGCAAAAAAAAAAAAATACCCATATTGCTTGCTTCCCTGGGTTATGAGTTAAGTACTTTGCCAACCCTAAAGTGATACATAAATGTGAGATCATTTAATTTATCATTTTGTTTTGAATAGAATGACAATTCCAGATCTGTAGTTTCTGAGTTGTGAGTAAATCACTTTCTCTTCCTGGGACTCAGTTCCTTCATCTGTAAATATAGAGAAGGGATGACCACTAAGGTCCCTGTTAGCTTTACATCTTCCATTCTTGTGTAATGGGCATGCGGGAAAGAAAGAGAAACATTTATAATGAAAACCAGAAAGCTGAGTTTCTCTTTTAATGAGGAAAAGAATAATGAATCATATTAAACAAATCTCTCTTTCTTGCTTCGTCTCTTTCCGTGATTAGTTCTCAATATCCTTTTAGCACAAATCCCACACATTATGTACAGCAAGTAAGTGGGCTCTGCTTCCTCCTCCCTGCTAACTACATTCTTTTGCAGAAGCAGAAGAATCACCAATCGAGATGGATCTGTTTTTGCCTGTCTGAACTGAGGCTATGTCATCCCATCTTATAATGGATGAAGCTTCTGTTAAAAGCAGGTAATTGTCTGAATGGAAAGCTTAGCTTTCTGATGGGAGGGATTTGTGGTGTGTCTGGAGGCAGACATGCCCTGGAACATCATATTATGTTAATTCTTCTTCATCATGTATATGTGATTTGACAAGGCCTAATGTGATGTGACTATGCAACATTTAAGGGAAAACAGGCAGCAGAGGGCTGTGGGCCTGTCCTCCATTCCCACACTGAAGAACTTTGACAAATTGACTGTCTTAACTACACTAAGAACCTAGGGATACAGGGGGCCTCAGTTTCCTCATTTTTAAAATGAGGAGATTGGCCTAGATCAGGATGGGGAACCTGTGGCCTCAAGACCACATGTGGCCTTCTAGGTCCTCAAGTGTGACCTTTGGACCGAGTCCAAGTTTTACAGAACAAATCCTTTTATTAAGGGGATTTTTTTCTCTGAAGTTTGAATTCAGGCTGTAGGTTCCCCACCCCAGCCTAGATGACCCTTCTGACTTGCTTGCAACTTTCCAGTTACTATCTCTACATCTTTACCCAGGCTATCTCCCATACCTAGGATGCTCACTTTCCTCACCTCACCTTTGCCTCTTCTGACCCTTGTTTTTGTTAAGGTTTCAGCTCAAAGTTACCCATAGAAGAAATTTTGCTTGGTCCCTACCTATTATTATTGCTCCCTTACTAAATTTGTTGTTGTTCAGTCATTTTCATTGTGACCCCATTTGGAGTTTTCTTGGCAAAGACACTATAGCAGTTTGCCATTTCCTTCTCTAGTTCTTTTTTTTTTTTTAACAGATGAGAAAACTGAGGCAAACCGGGTTAAGTGACTTGCCCAGGATCATACAATTAGTGTCTGAGGCCATATTTGAACTCATAAAGATGAGTCTTTCTGACTCCAGGTCCACCACTCTCCCAAATACCACCTAACTGCCCCTAAATTACTTTGTAATTATTTGTGTACATATTGTTTGGTACCCCTTCCCAGTAAAATGTAAGATCTTTGAGAATAAGGGTTGTTTCATTTTGTCTTTGTATCCCTGTTGCCTCACACAGGGCCAAGTACACTTACTACCTTATTACTGTACCATCTGGACCTAGCCATCCTCTCTACCAGTGAATCCCCCATATGCGTTGTCTTCTCCTATTAAAAATACAACCTCCTTGAAGACAAGGACTGTCTTATTTTCATATTTATATCTCCAGCATATGACACATTGTAAGTGCTTAAAAATGCTTTTTCATTCATTCACTTAATATATACTTGCTAAATTGGACTGAATTAATTTTAGATCATTTGTCATTCAGTATGCAGGATCACACCACCTTAACTTGGGAAGCAAAGTAGTTGCTTAAAGAGGTCTTTAAGTCACAACTCCTCAGAATAGACAGAACTAGGAGTAATGTTCTAGAAATGCAAAGAGATAGTAAGGTTAGGCTTGCTGTAAGTGTTATATAAAAAGAGAATGGGCTACCTTGGCTGGTCTTCCTCACTGGAAGAACAAAAGCTGTATGACCACTTGTTGAGTATGTTGTAGAGGGAATTATTTCCAGGCATAGATGGTGCAGGATGACCTCTGAAGTCCTTCCAGCTCTGAGATGATATGATTCCAATTATCTCTTCCAAATGGCCAGTATAGATATAAGCCAGAGGAAAGTATAATACTCTAATATTCTCCTAATGGGCACTTGGAAGCACAATCTTCTGAAGTTACTTTGTGTATTTGTTACTTTTTTTTACTTTTGTTATTTTGTTATTTTTGCATATTTTTCTTAAGTCCATTTCCTACCATTCAATGAGCAGATGAAGAAAAACAAAAAATGCCTGCCACACAGAAAGAATTGATATGATGGACATTAATGATGTACAGTGGAGAGACTGGAGTGGGTAGGTGATGGTCATGACTGGGAAGAAAGGAAAGTTCCTTCTGGACAGAGAGTGTGTCTTTAAATGACCCACTGCCCCACCCATGATCCTCAAAGTTCAGTCAAATCACAAGGCAATTGGGAAAGTCATACAGTACTGGAAAATGGCCTCTTCTAATTCCTCATTAGGAAACTACTCTTTTAAAGCATCAATCTCTTTGTACTGGCTCTGCTCGTATCTGTTTACAAGAAGCCCCCACTGGAGCATAAGCTGGATAACAGGGGAGGGTGTAAGAAGAACATCAAAGATGTAGGATTGGTGGGATGAGGGAACTCACCAGGGGTAACACTAATAACCAGGAGATGAAGGGGGAGCTCAGCTGATAAAGGGGAGTACAGGAGAACAGCCCCAGGCCATCTGATCTCTACCAGTAAAGCAAGACCACAGCCCGTTACCCTGTGGCAAGGGGAAATGAATTATTGAAATCCTGGAGTTAAACATGCTATTCTTACTAATAAGCCCTTTTAGCTACAACCCCAAATATGCCAAATGGAGATACAGGAAAGATTCATAATGATGCTAAAGTCTGTAAAGGCTCAGGTTCTGAAGCTGGGGCCGGAACACATTAGTCCCATTACACTGAGCTCATATTTAATCCTGACAAAGGACAAATACTAATTTTTTTTCTTTGTCACCGGAGAGAAGAAGTGTTGGGCCATATTGTTTTCAACAGGGCACTTCAGTTAGGCCTTCAAGAGTAGGTACTGCATGCTTGAAGAAACAGGGGCTTCTGTTCTGATCCAGGGAGAGCCGAGCAGCTTGGTGTGAGGTTTAAGTCTGATGTTCCCCCACAAGGGACCCACCAGTCACAATAATTACATTGCTGTCTTCTCATTATATGATTTATTTAGATGTTGCTTTATGAATTAATTCCCTCTAATTGCTGCTCCTCTCACTGTAAATCAGGGTTTCCTGCTTTCTCTAGTGCAGTGAACATGATCCTACAGTGCAGTAATTAGTCCAATTAGGAAGGAAGGCAGATGTGGAAAACCAATTAGTTTCAGGAATATGTCTGCATCTATGTATCCCAAGTACTCTTCAATTGAAATTTAATAGCAACTTAATAAAACATTGTTTTATTCATAAACCATCTCTTCCTTCCCAGCTCCCGTTTGTTTGTTTACTTGTTCATTTCTAAGGAGCTGGGGCCAGTTTGCTTCCATGCTACAATGTTCCTTTCTGTGGAAAGTGAAAGAGAAAAAGACCTTTTCTGGAGCCTTAGATTACAAGGGTGAGTTTTCACACCTTCCTTATCCTGCCCTTCCTTATTTTATTGAATTTGACCCAAAGCTTTGACCCTCATCTCAACACAGATGCAGTGTGGATGGTTGATTTGATTATATTTCTGTTTTCTGTCCCCACTCCTCATTCAGTCATCATTCTCCAAGGGATCCTGTGACTCATAGAGTGTGGAAAAAAAACCCCAAACCCAATGGATTTAGGGTCATAGAACCTGGCTTCAAATATTAATCCTACTCTATACTGCTATCTGTGTGACCTTACACATATCACTAACTTCTCTTGGCCAGGTTGAACCCAATATCTCTAACTCAAAACTCTAACACTGAACTCAATATCTCTAAGGTTCCTTAATATATCATTCTCTGCCCAGATTTCTTTTTCTATTCCTCACCTTCTGATTTTTTTTTTTTAGAATATAGAAAGGCATATTTACTGTGAATGTATAGCCAGAACAAATGTATAAGTATTTGCTCTAGGGCATAATCCTCCCTATACCATTTTGGTTTCAGGGGAGGGGAAGGAAGGGGGATTATATACACAGTTCAGTTCAGTTCCTATATATCATTAGTAACACCAATCTTTAAGTCCAAAGTGTGGGGAGGGTGTGCCCTGGGCTTGTGTCCTAGGAACTTGACTTCTTAGTGCTTCCCTGTTGGGCTGGTTGCAACATCTGGACCAGAATCCTGGTTTCCATGGTGCCCATTCCCTGAAATTAGAACTGAAAAGAACAAACAAAAACGACTAAAATCCTAAGCCCATTTCTTGGGCACATGGACTGGGGAGAGGGGGGGAGTGGGTAGAGAAGGGAACAGAGGTCCTCAGGCTCTTCCCCATTACTTCATGGTGCCCTTGCTGTGAATGAATGATTTTTTCACTCATGGACACTGCCTTCTGTGTTTCTCAAGCTCCTGGGGGCCCTCAGCTCAGCAAACTACTTCTTCCTTATCCCACTCTTCCAACTAGTTTACTAAACATGAAATTGAAAGTCATTTTATCTTACTGGGTTCTCAGTGTCTAAGGTATTTACACCAATAAAACAAACTTGGAATACAAACCATGTCTATGGTTAAGCCATAACCAGAGGGAAGAAACTGAGAATTAGGCCACCCAGTTACACCCAGAGACAAAACCACTAATTTAAGAAAGTAGAAATGGAAGGGTGAAAATTATATAAACTTTCAGTTTAAATGGTGGTAGATGAGTGGGGGGTAGAAAGGGCTGCCTTTTTTTTTTTTCTTATTTCATCCTAGGGCAATGTTGTACAGTGTGACTCAAAGCTAGAAATTTAGGTCTTATTTACGACCTGGTCCTCTTCTTCTGTGCCTCTATTTCCCTCTCTGTCAATCAGGATTTATGATATGTCATAGGGGCCAATTTTCTAAGGATTCTTAGAAATCAGATTTGTGTACCATTAAAATTGGAAAAGATCTCAGAAATGAATCCTGCCTCACCTTGACTTACAGATATGAAAACTGAGGCCCAGAGAAATGAAATTACTTGAGAGAGAGTGACATAGTAGAAAGCACACTAGAATTGAAGCCAAAAGACCTGGGTTTGAATCTTTTTTGCATCCCTTACTACTAGAGTGGCTGTGGGCAAGTGACTAAATTAATTTTTACATCAGTAAAATAGAGATAATAAAACTTATACTCAAATGCTTAAAAAATAAAATAGCCTATAAATATGAGATGTTATTGGTCCAACATCTCTTAGCTAGTGTCAGAGTAGGGTTTAGAATCCAGGACTCCTGGCTCTTAGTCCAAAGCTCTTTGTGTTGTACCTCTACCTTCCCTGAGATTAGATCTCCAGAACAGTATTTAAGGCAGTGGGAGTTTTATAAAATACATCACCAACCTCCCCCCATCCCCCCAATTAGCTCAAAATCCCTATTCACTAGCCATATCTGAGAGGTAAATTACTGAACTTTTGATTTATGGAACCCATTATCTTCGCACAGTGGCTACAAGGAAATGCCCCATTTGTCAATTCTGCCGTTATATAGTAGGTTCTATTTAGGACCTGAAAGCAGGTCCTTGCTAATACCCAGCAAAAGTAATATAATTAGCATAGAGTTTTACCACTCTTGCTCTAGGTGGGCTTAGCATAGTGTTAGTGGGCTGAATTGAAGAAATGACCCATTATCATGCAGTGAAAACAAAATGGCTTTTTCCTAGTCCAAGTGTAGCACTGTCTCCTTGTCTTCTCTCTTCCTGAGTCTTCTTTAAGCAAGTGGCAGTGAAATAGTTTCCTAATGAGCAATAGGAAGAGGCTTGTGATAGCTCTCTTTCTACATCAGGTCCTCCAATCATTGACACTGGGGCTCAAGGTTTGTAGGAAAAGAGGGGAGATGATACCTCTTTGGAAGGAAAGGTTGTGACAAATTCATTGCAGATTTCAGAAGATTGAAGCCCTAGCAACCTAAGGGATCAGGCAGGACATATCCCAGCTTGCAAAGACTCATTATTGTACATTTGATTGTATTTCTCCCTTGGGGGACATTGTTACTTGTCCCTAGCTACAAATGCCCAGCTACTCAGGGATAGATGAAACACACACAAAAATATCCCAGGTGATCAAGGGATGATGAAGAAGATGTAGGAAAGGCAGAGATGGCTTCTTTCTTTGTGGTCTCTCACCAGGGTTGGTTTTTCTGTGGGTAAAAGGAGCATCTGCCCTGGTCCTCTGCATGATGATGCCCACAACCCAAAGCTTAAAACAATATTCGAAACAAAAAGGCAGATCTGATATATGTCAAGTTCTGTCAACAGCTGATCAAATTCCATGACAGTTGGGCAGCTGGCTTGTCCATTTCCACGAGTTTTCCTAACATAAAAAAAATGCTTTCAAGATCTCTCCCACATTAATGATCACAAAACCATGCTCCAGCGAATGATCTTGCCTGAAATGAAACAGTTCAGTTCTCTGCAGCAGACCAATATGGCTAAAAGTTGTTTCACACACCTGACTACAATGAGTCCTGGAGCCCACATACTTCACAGACCTGATCATACAGACATTATTGGAAGAGTTTTGAGCCAAAATGTTCCTAGGGTTGCTTGAAAATACATTCTAGAATAGCACCCCTTTTCTCTGCTTCTAATATAAGTGGGGTCGGGGGAAGGTCCACATGGAAGAAATCAAACAGCCCAAAGCCACAGAAAATTTGCTCAGGGTCTTGCTAGTGTTAAATGAGGGAGGCAGAACAGTAAGGCCTACTCAGCTCCTTTCCTGAGGGACCCCTTGCATCGATTGCACTAGGGATATGCATTGGGGGAATTGGGCATCCCAAGCAATCGATACAGAAACATGGCCGAGAGAAGAACGCAATATCAACCTTTTAGCATCCATTCTTCCCCATAATTAATATCACCCAGCTACTCGGGAAATGGGAGCTTGTCTGTTGGGAAAAAAAAAATGCTCACTTTGGGAAGCCAAGCAGCAAACGAATTAAACATGGAAAAAAGTAGTATAACACAGCCCTTGCAACACACGAAAGGGAAACTCACTTCCCAGGGAGAGAAGTGGAAGTATGGCCAGGGACTTCCTTCCACCTGTCTCAACCCCTTCCCCCCACTTCCTTCCGAGTTCCCCCTGCCCTCCCTCTCCAAATTCAGCCCATCTATTTTCCTGCACCTGAGACAAGCGTTCTCTTAATTGGTCCATTAAAAGAGGTGTTGAAATGTTACTAATTGTCAAAGGCAATTAAGTGTAGCAACATGTCACAGGTAAATTAACGAGATGCCAGGTGTTTGGGGTGGGTGGGGGGGAATTACAGGCTCTGGCGGAAGGAGAACAGGCACTAGCTTCACTGGAGGTTACCGATGTTTCCTTTAGGACAGGGCATGAGGAACATCTAGATGGAAGGGCATTGGCACCTGATTACAAAACCTATCCATCAGCCTCTCTGCCATATGAGGCTGTTAACTCATTGGACTCAATGCTCCCTGGAGAGGCTGTGAGCGAAGTTTGGGTAGGGGAATTCTGAAAGCAAAAGTAAATCTTTTCCTGATGGGGTGAGTTGCTATATCTGCCCCCCAAGGAGAACTAAAGGAAGAAAGCTTTTGTTCAGAGCAGGGGCTCTGAACCATTTTTGTTTCCTAGACCCGCTGGGCAGTCTGGTGAATCTTATACCCTCCCCTCCCAGAATAACGCTTTTTTAAATAATTGAAGGAAATGCTAACTTTCAGTTAGAAGTTAGTGAAAATAAAGATTTTTTTCCCATTCAATTTCATGGGCGCCTTGGGGTTAAACAATCTTTGGTGTAGAAGAACCCCCCCAAAACCTACCCACTCTTCTTGACTATGTTCCTTCTATTACCACAGTGGGAGTGAGTCCCATTAGGCTCCTTGAGAGCAGAGAGTGTCTTTTAGATTTCTTTGTATCTCTGATGATTGGAACAATGTTTGACTTGTAGTAGGTGCTTAACATCTGTTCCTTGACTGACCAATTGAAAGGCAATGGTCAGGAGAAGAGTTGACAAGCTTTTCATCCTTAACCACCTTATCTTTGCTGGCACACCCAAGTGAGGGTTTCTGAAACCACAGATCAATAATAACATGCCAGGGAAAAGATCCTGAGACACACAGAGGTAGAGAGAGATACCTCATAGAAGTGCTACTGATCCCTTCGTTCATTCATTCATTCATTCATTCATTCATTCATTCATTCAGTCGCTGTTTATTGAGGTCCTCCCCTATGTGGTGGATGCTAAATGAAATATATAGAAGACATAGGATTATGGGATCATAGATTTAGATAATTTAGGGTCCTTAGAGATAATCTAATCCAATCATTTTACAAGTGAGGAAACTTGAGTTCCAGAATTCTAGAGGGCCTTGAGAATTACACTGAGGACATTCGATTTCATCCAAATAGGAGTGAGAATGCTGGCAATATAACACAAATGACTCCGGCCCTGCTTTCTCAGGGCTGGATTTGCTGCATCACCTCAAGGTTTCTAGGTGCTCTGAGAAGTTTTGGGGGTTATCTCTTTTTCCTTTTGCCGTTGGTTGGATCCTTCACGGACTAAGTTCTCATATAATTGTATGGGATATTGACTCACATAACAGTTCTATTATCACTTAACATCAATTAGCTTTTACAATGGGTCAGTGGATGGAGCACTGGGTCTGGAGTCAGAAAGACTTGAGTTCAAATCTTGACTCAGACCTTACCAGTTGTGGGAGCCTGAGAAAGTCACTTAACCTTTGCCTCAAACTACTGGAGAAGGAAATGGCAAAACACTTCAGTATCTTTGCCAAGAAACCCCCCTGACAGTATTAACGTGCTGTGGTCACGAGGGGCTGAGAGTCAGACATGACTGAACAACAACACATTTACCTCAGAGATATAGCAACAACAGACACAAACATTTTCCCTCAATATCTCGGGGGGGGGGGGCATAATCCCCTTTATATCACCTCCATCTGGTGGGAGGGTGGGTGGGTAGAGATTAGGCTTGAAATTTAGCTTAGTTCCTATTGGTCTCACCAAGTTTATAATCAAAAATAGCGTTGCTGTGAAATGAGTCCTTCAGTGAGACTGGGGTCCAGAAAATCCCTCCTGAAAATTGTTCCTGCTCCTTGTTCTGAATGCTCTTTCCTCAGCTTTGCCTTTTGGAACCCTTAGCTCCCCTCAGGACTAAGGTTAGTTGCCACCCCCAACAAGAGACCTTGCCTTGTCAAAGTCACTTTCCTCAAGCAAAGCAAAACAACTTAAATTGTATTTTCTAATAGTATCACAGACCTACAGCTGTAAGGGTTATTATAGGCTACCTACCCTAGCTTTTTCATTTTACTGATTAGAGAAACTGAAATGCAGATAGGTTAAGTCATTTGCCCAAGGCAGGATTTCAATTCAGTTTGTGTGACTACAAGTTTATTGTCCACATTTATCTCTGGTTCCACGGTACCATGTTGTCTCAGTCAATCCAGTCAACTAACATTTCGTAGGCCCTTACTATGTTCCCAACACTGTGCTAAGCTTTGGGGGCTTGAGAAAAAGAAAACAAACAAACAAGCAAGCAAGCAAGAAATATTCCCTGCTTTCAAGGAGCTCACAGTGTAATGAGGGGAGACAACATGCAAACAACTATGTACAAACAAGATATATACAGGATAAATTGGGAGCAGTCTTGGGAGGAAGGCATTAAGAGTCAGGATGACCAGAGAAGGCATATAACTTAGTGATGAAACATTGACTGAGATTTGAAGGAAACCAGAGTAGCCAGGAGTTAAAGATACAGAGGGAGGGGCAACTAGGTGGCACAGTGAATAGAGCACTAACCCTGGAGTGAGATGTACCTGAATTCAAATGTGGCCTCAGACACTTGACATTTACTAACTGTGTGACCCTGGACAAGTCACTTAACCCCAATTGTCTTGCCTTCCCCCCTCAAATAAAAAAAGATGAAGAGGGAAAGAGTTCCAGGTATGGGGACAGTCCAGTGAAAACACTAGTTATATGTGGAAAAATTTTATCTTTCCAGCAGAATAAAAGCGCTTTTAGGGCAGGAATTTTTTCATTTTTGTTTTTGAATGCCCAGCACCTATACTTGGCAAACAGACACTGAAAAGTGCTTGTCAAATGGAATCAAATTGAGTTAATTAAGGTCACAGATTAAATACTTAGAATAGGTAAAACCAAAATTCAGACCTTCTGATTCACTTTCCCCATATGACCCAGAAAGGGATCCAATGAGGAAAAATGAAATTGACTAGTGTTGAATATGAGGGAGAGTTCCCTGCCAGGGTGAGCTTTTAATACTGGACTGAACCAGTCCTTGAGACCAGGAGAACTTACAAGTTTTCTGATTTTATTCAAGCCTAGGTGGGGGATGGGAATGAAATTGCTCCGAATGTAGAACTGCTTCTAACTCACCTAGTGAAACATTTTGTGGAATGTTCAGGTTCAATCTGGGTGATTAACTGTTTGATTCTATGTCAGACTTTGACAAGATTCCCTTCTTTCTTTCACCCACCTCTCTGTGTGTCTCATGTAATTAAGAGATGGTGCTGAGTTCTTGTCATCCAACATTAAGGACTAGTCACAGATAGTTTCATAACATCTGCTTCTTGCAACCTCCTAATTATCCATAAAAATGTGGCAGAGGGGCCTGACAGTTTATCGAGAACAGAGAATATGCATGCAAAACAGAGTGTTTTGCTGCTATACTTGTATTAATGGTGTGAAAGAGGGGCCTTCTAACCTATTATTTTCAGTGCAGCTATAGTCTGTGTTCAAATTAGAGTTAGATGCATATTATGTTAGAGGATTGCTCAATTTTTCAAGAATATCTTTCTCAAAAGATGGTGAATGAATATAAGTAATGTAGGCCAAAACATCCAAATGACATTTATTTTAAGGTACTATGGGTCCTAGCCTTGGTTAGAATTGGTGCTCTCTTTGTCCTGCGTCTCATAGAGGCTTGTGCACAAGCTATACAGCATAGTATGATCCAGCACTTACTTGGGACAGGTGGGTAGACTTCCATTGTGTAGAGTTTAAAGTGAAAAACTGTTTTATGGTGCTGGTACAGTTGAGGTAGTGTTGTATATCTGGAATAAGATGGGGAAGAATGTCAGTCATCCATATGTGGCCAGGAATAGCATGATGGAGGGGTGTGTGTGTGTGTGTGTGTGTGTGTGTGTGTGTGTGTATGGAGGGTCCTGGGGAGAGTTGGCTTTAGGCAGCAGAAAAATTAGGTGAAAGGAAACTAAAGGGCAGGGGAGTTATAAAGCAACTGAAAGTCCAAGTGAGTGGGACATAGAGAAATATCATTGACTAATAGGTTGTGTGGGCAGCTAGGTAGCACAGTGGATAAAGTGCCAGTCCTGGAGTCAGGAAGACTAATATCCCTGAGTTCAAATCTAGCTTTAGATACTAGCTGTGTGACACTAGACAAGTCCCTAAATCCTCTTTGCCTCAGTTTCCTCAGCTGTAAAATGAGCCAGAGAAGGAAATGGCAAAACACTCCAGTATCTTTGCCAAGAAAACCCTCAATGGGGTCACAAAGAGTTGGACACAACTGAGAAACAACTGAACAAAAGCAAGAGATTGTGTTTCCTTCAGTGGCTTCATGGGAAAATGCCGGTACTCATCAGTCTATACATCCTAGATCTCTACACTAATTCATTCAATGTTACTCCATCAAGATTCTGGATGATGTTGTCCATAGACCTCCAGGACATTTTCTGTTCAGTGCATGGTTGGCTCATAGTGTTTCTCTCTGCTCCAACCCCTTCCCTCCCTGACTAACAGGAGATTTCATCATATGTTTTGCTATGCCCTTGAACATCCTAACTTCCCAACTCCTCAATTTATTCGTTTCTCGTGACCTATTCCTCTGCCTCACCACAGCTACACACAAGCTATACCCTTGACCTTGCCATCACCAACCAGTATTCAACTTCCATGTTCATAAACTGTAAAATTCCTTCATCTGATCAGAATTTGTTGTCATTCCAGCTCTCCCTCTGCCCAAGACTCCAAACCCTATACTTCATCCTCACTATAACCTCCATTCATTCCACCTTCAGTTCTTTTCAACACCATCACCCTTTCACTGGCTACACTTTCTTCCTTTCCCCAACCTGACCTGATGAACTAGTTCTTTACTGTTCATTTCCCTGGCATCCCCTCCCCCTTTATCCTATTGAAGATCTTGCCCTACAAAATCCCAGGCTGGGCTTACTCCCACTATTTACTAGCTTCATTCATACCTAGGAATGAACCTGGACAAAACCACGAGTCCACTACAAATTTATGTTCTATAGATTATCTTATATTATGTTATATGAGGATATTGAAAGATGGCAGTATAGAGAAAGCCTGGAAGTAGCAATGGGGAGCAAGAAATAATGTAACTCACTTTCTCCCCCTCCCCCCATGACCAGTGAGTGCCACCAATGCAAGAAAGTGAGGCCAGGGAAGCTGTGTGATTAATTCTTTGTCTCTTTGTTCAGATGAACATTTAATTAGATAAGCAAATTTTAGGTCATTCTGACTGCAAACAAGTAACTGACTGCTATAAACTTGAAACAAACATGAAATCTGAGTTTGAGACCACTGATTGAGACAGTAATGCAAATTAGGGACAAGTGAGAGCACTTCGAATAATGAGGAAGTTTGGAGTAGTGCAAATAGCAGCAAGGGCAGGGGATGACTGCTTGGCCTTCATTCACTGCTAACTACCACCATGATTTTTTGACAAGTCCCTTATTGTCACGGCATCTTTATGTGCAAAGCTGGGATGCCCATTCTGTTTATTTCACTGGGTAATTTTAGGCTAGAATACAATAATGGCAAGGATTACTATTCTTCCTATTCTGGGATTTAGCAGGATTCTTGGGGGGCAATCCTCCTGTGTTCTGCACAACCTAAATTCGATTCCATATTAAAATTAGACCAGTAATAGCCTAGAAACCATCCTCAGGGGGGCACTTCATGCTAACTGAATCTCTTGGGTCTTCTCATGGAAGCTTGGGAATGGATTATGAGCAGAACTTTCCCTAACAGGGAGGCCAAGATTGGGGCAATTTCCAGATTGAAGGCTTCCCACGGGTTGAAGTGAGCAATATGGGCAATTGGATGGCACAGTGAGTAGAGTGCCAGGTCTGGAGTAAGGAAGATTCATCTTCCTGAGTTCAAATCTGGCCATAGGCATTTACAAGCTGTGTGACCCTGGGCAAGTTACTTCACCCTATTTGCTCCAGTTTTCTAACCTGTATATATATAACTCTAGTATCTTTGCCAAGAAAACCCCAAATGAGGTCACAGAGGCTCAGACATGACTGAACAACAACAAAACTTCCCTTGATTGTCAAGGAAAGTCCTTCCACCCTTAACACTTCAGTGCCTGTAATGGGAATGTAAATTTAAGATCTTCCCTGCCCCTAGGCCCTTTGATAGCTTTAAGTGCACCTGGAGCCTGTGGAGGTGGCTTGTTTTTCAGGAGATACTTTGTGATTGGGCAGTGGGTCAAGGGGGTTGTGACATTCTGAGTCAGGAGAAGGCTATATAAACCCTGATGTGAGCCTTTGTTTTGGGGCTCATTTTGAGAAGTGGTGTGTGATTTGAACAGACGAGACTCTGGGCAGCCAGTGAGCCCCGAGGCTTTGAAAAACCAAGATGTTGATGCTTCCCTTTCTGGTAACTGACTAGGTATGGATGTAATGGTTGGACAGTTGGAGGCCTGTCTGCTTGAATTGTTTCTTTGTCTTGTAACTTCTGCTTATAACCTGTCTGTATACTCTGAAGTTCGGGGTGCTGACCTTTTTCCCCTGAACTAGGCAAATGATATGTTTGATTGATTAAAACAAGATTGTTAACCCATTCTGAGTTACTTTCCTTTAGAAAAGCAGATCCAGGAACCTGTGTTGGCAGCCACCCTGGGGATGCTGGGGTGCTTGCTGCTACAGTGCCCTTGAGTGAAAGGGGCCTCACTTTGGAGTATCTCTCTAATGGTCCCTTCTATCAGGTGAGATCATCTTACCTGGTGATAGGGGATTGAGCTCAGTGGTGGAGGATGTATTATCATTGTTCACATCCTTTCTTTAATGGAGTCTTATGTATTGGCTCCTAGTTGTACACAATTGATTTAGTCTGGTCAGACTGAGTCCTTCCCCCGGGTAGGGGAGTTGGGTAACCTGTAGACAGAAACAGTTAAAGTGGTTGATGAGTCCATTAAGTGTAGCCCCTGATACCAGAGGAGTTCTACCAGACCTTTTGTTTATCCTTATCTGTTCTACTCATGATTAGTGTCTTCTTGGGTGCCTGTGGGGTTTTTTTTAACTTTGGATTACTGCCCTTCTAAATATCCAGTTTTTCGTCTACCTCAATGTTATAGGGATTTTTAAATCTCCTTTTATTATTTGGGATTCAGGGCCATTCTTACTGAAAATCTGGGAAACTAAAAGTCTGTCTTAATATTAACCTTATCTAATCAAACCTGTCCCATGGGATGTGAAAATGCACTCAGAGCCTTCTTAGATAAAAAGCCAGAGGAAGAATTTCCACTGTCGCCAACTCCTTGGAGACATGTAAATCCTCCTCCTCCTCCTCAATCAGTCTATTTGTGAATCCTCTAAATGTAGTTTAATTTGTAACCTGACTTAGTTTACCTATAGAGTTTGTTGAAGTTTGTTTCCTTTGGGGAGGTATGAGGTTATGACTCTGTTTAACTTAATTTGTTCAACTTTTATGACATTGGAGGCAGTATGGGATTATGGAGCTATGTTCTTTTTAACTTTTATGGCCTGAGAGGAATGTACGAGATTGCAATATGTAAAAGAAGTATTTCTTTGTCACTCTGATGTAATTTTGCCTGAAAGAGGGCTTCTGAGACTCCTAATGGTTGTCCAGGTTTTCTCTGAGGCTCGAACCTATGCTTGAGCATAATAATAAAACTTAGGTTTTTACCTCTATAATTTCTTCATTGTGGTTAATACATAATTGGGGCAGTTACCCACCCCATGAACTCACAGAAGAGATATTTCTCCCATGCCACAGAACACACCTGCCTGAAGCTACTTTGATGTAGTCTTCAGTTCTTGGCAAGGCTAGCTTCCTGCTGCTTTCATCTCTTCAGACCAAAAATATCATTCAGACTCACGTGATGGTGAAACTGTCAGGGCACACGAATCCTCAGCATCCTTTGTCCACTAGGTCAGCTTGTATATTTTCAATAAATCCCACTGTTGGATCAACTGAGCGTAGAGCTCTGTTTCTTGAAATCATGTACTGAACTGGAGTTCAATAGTGACCTTCACACATATCCAAAGTGTGGACAGATATGCCAGTGAGCTGCCCACCATCTTCCCCAGAAATTCGACTGCCAGGGATCTAGGATCTAGGAAGGAAGCCCCAGAAGACCACAGGTGCTACAAGCCTCCTGAAAACTTGCTTAGTTGTAAACAATTTCACTTTCATACACACTTCATGGTAAAACTCAAAAGAAATGGGCTTGGTTTGTGAACCCAGATAAAATTTCTCCTCCTTTTCCTTAAGCCAGATTGGAATGGAGCCTCCAAAATTCATGGATGGCCCTAGGTGTGTCTGTTGTAAAAGTTTGGGGGGAATTTCTCCTCTCGAGCTCATAAATGGTACCCACAGGATACACATGACACCATATGACATCACCTAATGTATCATCACTAACTCCCTTTGTAGGCACGTGGTTTGTAAAACTAAATAAAAAATGTTTTTGATGAATTGAGGAAAACTGTGAGGAATATGTAGTTGAGAACGTAGCAAATATAGATGTCCTTCAATAAATGAAACTTTCTTAAAAAGTCCTGTGTGGAGCCTCGATTAGGGATTGAGGCACTAGGTAGGGCTCCCAGAAGATGCCACAGCTTGCAAGTATTCAGAGTTGGGGCCCTTCCTGTAGTTCTGTGCAGCTCCTGGGTTATACTTCCATGGTTCTTGAAGACAAGGGGAACTGTAGTCCTTTGCCACAGGTCTTCTTTGCCAGGGACTTTGTCCGCAGAGGAAGAATGCTCCACAGCTTCCCTATGTTGGTGGAACACAGAGTTAGTTCAGCTCAATGCAGTCACAAACAAGATACCTTCTCTTTGAAGTGTCTTCCTTGCACTAGGGTTTTTGTTCTGCTCTGGCCTTACTCAAGTTTGCCTGGGGAATTAGGAACATCACTTCTCTCATTGCCAAGTATGACTCAGTCAATGACACCGGGTTCTGGCATGAAGACTTCACAATTACATGATTTTTCTACTTAAGGTACCTGGGTCATCCTTCCAAATGGTCTCAATTAGTAGCAAAATAATGATTCTCTGGCCCCCACTACCTGAAGGCCAGGTATCTTACATTTTACCCCTTCCTCAAGGTTCTGTGGTACCCTTAAGGGGTTTGAGGCATCTCTTATCCCCACCATTTGCTCAAATTCTTACCAATTTTATTCCCCCCCAATTATGGGGGTCCAAATAATCTAGTCCCATTTAACTGCTTAACAGTAAGAATAACTTTAAAAAAAAATTAACAAAGGAGTATTTGCTTCAAAGGTGTAACAAGAAGAAACAACCAAAAATTCACTTGACCCAATACTGCCTTGGTGGGGAAGAAGTGGTTGAGTTCGTAGCTTAAGTCAATTCCAATAAAACATTCCACCAAGTTACAAGTCTGAAGCCTAACTGGGCACTCCAGCACCATGGCTTCTCATGCTGGGCTGGCAGCAACATCATTGTTGGATTCCTGTTTCAAGGTCATCATGGCTTTTAAGTCTCTGTTCCTGCACTTTGAATTGAAGAGGACAAACAAATGAGACCAATACCCTAAATCTGTTTGTTGGGGCCACGGGGACTAAGGGGAAATGGAAGGTGGCCCTTCCCCCTACCCAGCTTAGTGAATGATGCTCAAATGGGGAGTGGAGATGGTGTGATAAGATCTTCATCTCTGCACATCACCAGAAAGAGAGAGAAAGGCTATCTCAGTCTTGTGGTTTTAAATACATAGCCATTTCTGGCTATGTAGTCAGTGGAAAGAGGTTGCTTTCATCAGTGTGGTGGGCTAGTGTAACATGTTTTCTCCCAGAATCAGGTCCTTGGTATCTCCCATATGGATGCCTCTGTCTTAGATAATCTGGGCATGTGCTAAAGCCCTGTTACACTAGTCTGGGAAACCTGACATTATACCGCAGCTTCTCACCAATTAGCTCAAATTCCAGATGAATGTTTGTGGAATCTTCCTGGGACAGCTGGGTAAGGTTATCTGGGCTATGGCAGAGCCATACACTCTCCCTCCAACTGTCCCTGACCAGCAAAAACACTCCTAAAGAGATGACTTTGACAGCTCCTCATTACATTTCTGGGCATCAGGTGGCTGAGTGCAGAGTTAGCACAAATTAGAAATGCCACTGTTCCTTCTGTCCTGGACTTTGTGAGTGACATGCTCACCCATTGATTTACTTGTTATCTCCTGTATGGGTAAGCTTTTCACCCATTTCTTTTCACCTGCTCCTCCAAACTGGTCTCACATCAACACTAGGGGAGAACAGAACAAAGTACCCTTCATCCTGCATAAATATTATTTGTCACACTAGACCCGAGGGTGGGTGGCCCTGAATCAGGCTGTCCAATGGGGCTTCTCCTTTGGTACTCTGGCCAAAGCAATTTCACACAATTCTCCTCCAAGGCACAGTCCACAGCTTGCCCAAACTCTGTCTTGGCTAGGGAGACTCTGCCCAGTAGGAAATAAGAGCTCTGAAGCCAAGATCATTAAAAAGTACCCATCAGCAAGTATTGGCTAAATGCTTATTTGAGCACAGAACTGTTACAGAAATAAAACACCCTTTCTTCCCCAACTTATAAAGGTTTTGCAGTTTATAGAATATTGTCTTTGCATTTATGGGTAAAGTGACTGGAGGAGAGTAATTATGTAAGCATTTGCATAAAGATTTGAACCCAGATCTTTTGAATGCAAGTCTCCTATGTTTTCCACTGCTGTCTAAAATCCACCCAGCCTTCAAAATCCAATACAAATAAAGCCTTTCCCATGAAGCCTTCCATCAATATACCAGTCTAATCCATCTTCATTTTCTACTCAAGCTTTTTAGCACTTAACAGCCTGTTCACCTAGGCTTATTCTTCCTAGAGCCATAACTAGGAATTTTTAGGTGGGACTTGAGTGGGAGTAGAGGAGAAACTGCAGTGGTAGCATTGAGATGGGGGTGGGGTAGCATGAATTTATGCCAACCGCAGATGTAGTTTACAAAGAGAGGGTGGTAGCCCGTCCCCCAGAAAGACCCACTGTCATTCTGGTGGAAGGGGATGCCAAGAACCTAAGAGAGAGGTGTTATGGCAGTTGGATCTGAATAGGGCCAGGCAAGGAAGAGGGGGGCCAGTGGAAGACTGTGAGGTTCAAAGATGGTGGTCTTTGGATTCCTGGAGGGAGAAAGCATCTTCTCCTTGGGAGTAAACATACCCCACTGAATCTCAGTAGCTTGGAATATAACTCTGTTTGGTATTAGCTTAGTTGCATTTCTGGTAATTCATTACACAATGTTCTGAATGATTTGCTACAAATTGTACTGTGTTAATCTGACCTCTCCAACTGTACTGTAAACTCTGGTATACTGGAGAGAGTAGCAGGTTTAGATTCAGAGACAACAATTCATTTCCTCACTCTACTATTTACTGTGTGATCTTGAGCAAGTCACTTCTTTCTGGGTCTCAGTTTCTTTCTCTGTAAATAATGGCATTAAACTAGATGACCTTTTCAGCTCTAAATCCAGTGCTACTGGAAAGAGGTTAATTTCCAATATTTATATCATTAAAAGTGTCCTCTACCCTTCTTACATCCTTTATAGAAGAGATGTCAAACACATGGCCCACGGGCCATATTGAGATTTACAAACTCCCACATGTTCCCTGAAGCAGGTTAAAATATAATTGGTTAGTATTTAACAAAATAAATGAAAATAAAATAAAATGTTAGCAGGAGTCAATACATAGCCACAGAGATCCTTATGTATGGTTTAGCTGCCCTTGCTTTTATTTGAATTTGATGCCATTGCTTTAGAGCACCAGGTATATTGCTAGACATGTAATAGTAAAAACCCAATAAAGTAAAGAATGGTGGCTTCCTGGATGGACAGGATCACAAAGGCTATTATGCACACACCAGCTGATCTTGTCAGAATTTTACTACAACTATAGACAAACAAGTAAAGGACACAATCATAGCTGACATTTATACAGCACTTTTCAAATTTCACCTCCTTTGATCCTGGCAACAGGAACCTTATGAGGTAGCAAATATTAGCAAATATCACTGTCCCCATTTTGCAGACTAGGAAGCCAAGCCTCAGAGAGATAGAATGACCTCCCTAGATTAAATGCTTTTTCCATTATAACACAACTAGATGTAGAAAGATCCTGCTTTAAGCAAACCCTTCATATAAGAAAAGACTAGCATCTATCAACCACATTAGGATCTCACACATTCTATGAGTTATATAGAAGCTTGCTCAAGGTCGCATTAGATAAGACACCTAGTGCATTTAAAATTGGATTCAATTTGCCAGACATTGTTCAGAAACAAATTTTAAAAATACTAAGCAAGATACTATAAAAGTAGATTGATATTTTGGGATTTCCAGCATTAGTACACCTTTTACTGGTGCTGCCAACAAACATACCAACATTTCCTCAATTACTGTTTTTTAATAAATTTTTTAAATTTAATTTTTAGTTTTCAACATTCTTTTCTATAAGATTTTGAGTTACAAATTTTCTTCCCATCTCTCCCCTACCCCCACCCCAAGATAGCAAGTCTACTGAACACTCCTTCCCCTAGTCTGTTCTCTCTTATGTCCTCCCCCATTTCTCCCCTATCTTTCTTGTAGGGCAAGATGGATTTCTATGCCCCATTGCCTGTTTATCTTATTTCCCAGTTGCATGTAAAAAACACTTTTTAACATTTGTTTTTAAAACTTTGATTTCCAGATTCTTTCCCTTCTTCCCTCCCCCCCCCCAATATTTCCTCAATTCTTAAACAAGCAAAACACTCCTTTGTTCTCTCCGTCTTTGCTGTCATTTGTATTTCTTCCCTTCCTCGGAAGCTAAACTCCTTGAGAAAGTCATCTTCACCAGGTGCTTCCATCTTCTCTTATCACTTTCTTCTAAACTCTCTGCTTCTATCCTCATCACTCAGCTGAAATTGCTCTTTCCAATGTTACCAATGATTTCTTAATGGCCGAATCTAATGGTCTTTTCTCAGTTCTCATCCTTCTTTACCTGTCTGCAGCATTGGACACTATTGATCACCTTCTCCTCCTGGATACTCTCTTCTCTCCAAGTTTTTGTAACCCTGCCCTCTCCTGGTTCTCTTTTCTGTCTGATTGTTCCTTCTCAGTCTCCTTTGATGGATCTTCATTCAGATTATACCCAACTATGGGTATCCACCAAGGCTCTGTTCCTGGCCCCCTTTTCTCTTTATGTTATCTTCCTTGGTATTCTCATCAATTTCCATGTTCTGTTATCATTTCTGTGTATATGATTTAAAATATGTATATATATATATATATATACATATACACATCTATCTATCTATATCTAACTATGTATCTATCCATCCACCTATTTATCCATCCATCCATCTATCATCTATCCCTCTCTCCATCCATCTAGCTATGCCTATAATTTCATTACTATGAGGAAATTCCTATTAGAGCCCAAGTCTCTTTCCTGAGCTCCAGTCCTGCCAACTGCCTTTTGGATATTTAAAATTGGAGTCTATAGTCATCTCAAACTCATCATTTTCAAAATAGATCCCCCCCCCTTTAATCCTATTCTATTTCCATCTTCCTTCTTATGGTCAAGGGCACCATCATCTTCCCATTTACTCAAACTTGTGACCTTGGCATCACCCTCTATCCCTCATTCTCACCCACCCAGATAATATTGTCCTTTCTACCTTCAAACCATTTCTCACATATATTCCCTTCACAGAGCGTCCCACCACACTAGTTCACCGTCCTCATCACCTCTGACCTGGGCTATTATAATAGCTTTCTAATTTCTCTTCCCTGCTTCAAGTTTCTCCCTACTCCAAATGATTAGCTGTCAAAATGATTTTTCTAAAGCACAAGTCTACCCATTATTCACCCACTATTCAGTAAATTCTGGTGGTTCCCTATTATGTCCAGGATCAAATGAAAGTCCTTTGTTAGGCGTTTAAAACTCTTTAGTACCTGATTCCTTATCTTTTCAGAATTCTTATATTTTATCTCCCTCCATGTACTCTATGACCAAGATATATTGGTCTACTTGCAGTTCCTCTCACGTGACACTTCATTTCCTCTCTCCATGTTTTTGCATTGACTGTACCCTAGCATGGAATGCAAGACACAGTTCAAATCCCTTCTTCTGCAGAAGGTCTTCCTGGTAGATTCAGTACCTTCCTAGACTTCTGTTGTTAATATATTTTAAAAATAAATATTTTCTTTTAGAAGCTGATTTATGTTAAGTAGGTAAATGGTGCTAGTCAGTCTTTGGTGACTAATAGTGGGGCAACACAATAGATTGGAGCTTAAATCAATAGCATTAGGATGAGAAATCCCTAACTCCTTTGGGGGCACCTTCTCTATACCACCTTGGTCTCTGAGGAGAGTGGGATCACTCAGCACAGTTTCTAAATAGTCTTTATCCTACCAAGTTCATGACCAAATGTGGTTTTGCTGCCTGAGTCCTAGGCTGGGTCCCAAAGGTCTCTTGTTGCTGTCCAAAGCATTGATACTGGGCTGTGTGCAAGATCCAGCATGTACTCTAGCTTCTGGACTCCTGGGTTCTTGGACGCCAAGCTCTCTGGAGATTTGGTCTCCTGACCTTTTGAAACACACAAGTTTGAAATTTCCAGATTAATCTATTTCACCTAAAATAAAAAGTACAAACAGTGAGACAAAAAACTGAGACTCATTTTCACGGGGCCACATTTTGACTTTGTCTTCTTCATTGTCTGACAGGAAATCTCACCAACTTTCTGTCTTTCTGCCTTTTTTTTTGGATATCTTGACTTTCTTCTCTGTCTCTGTTTTTCAATCTTGCCATCAATGTCTGTTTCTCTGTCTCTCTGTCCCTGCCTATCCATTCCTTGATCTCTCTCTCTCTCTCTCTCTCTCTCTCTCTCTCTCTCTCTCTCTCTTTCTCTCTCTCTCTCTCTCTCCCTCTCTCCCTCTCTCTTTCCCTCTCTGCATCTCTGACTCTTTTATCTTCATCTCTGTCTTCCCATCTCTGCCTCTCCTTCCATCTCATAATTTATTATCTCATACTTGTTGATAGAAACACATTGTTAGTGACATAAATTAATAGACAGGTACCTAGAGGTATCCCTTTATCTTTACTATTCTCTATCTGCATGTCTGTGTGTGATAGTAATGGCAATTAAAGATTCCCCTGTATTGGCTTGGTTTTCAAACTGATTGTGTTAAAACCCAGAGCTTGTTAATCCCACCTGTGGGATGGACTTGTTGATGTGAAAGGAGAGTCCTGAACTGGGAGGAGCTGGTGACGTAGATTTGGAGAGACAAGGGAGAGGCAGAGGAGCTTTTTGGAAGCAGCACCTCATGGAGGCAGAGAAAGACGGAGAGCATTGCTGAGTGCCACTTTGAATTGCCCTGGACTTTTGAGACCTGCCCCCTGAGCTGCCAAGGACTGAGGAGACATGGCTGTTTTGCTGGTACTTTGTCTGTCTGTTTTGATGTTGTTTTGCCAGATTTGTCCACTGGTGAAAGACAGTCCTGTTTTTGAAGAAGTCCTGGAACCTGGCTGTTGTCTAAGAGCTCCTGAGACTGTCCTGCAGGCAGAGAGTGAATACTGTCCACTGATGAAGGACAGTGCTGTTGTTGCAGGGGTCTGGAGACTGTCCTGCAGACAGAATGAATACTGTCCACTGGTGAAGGACAGTGCTGTTGTTGCAGGGGTCTGGGAACCTTTCTGTTGGTTCAGAAGCCCTGAAGAAGGATTTTCTTGTTGTATGTTTACAGAAATCCTGGGAGAGGGTTTTGCTAATGTTTTCAGGGGTTCTAGGACTGTTCTACAGACAGAGGATGAATTAGTGAAGAGACTGGCAATGTATCTTGTGGCCTTGCTAAGCCTTGTCTCCCCAGGAACTAAGATTGCTGAGAACTTGCCTCGTGTCAAGATGAAGAAAAGACCTCCATTTGGGTATTAAGTGCTGAGCTTAAACTTGATGTAACTCTGGGATAGATTCAATTGTGATCCAGGGGTGGGGAACTTTTGACCTTTTTGTGTTCTATGGTTGAACAAGTGAATGTACTTTACTTATGTTTGGAAACTAATCTCCATTTGAGGAGAGGGGCTTTGTGGTGGATTAAATGAAGGTATAGCCTAGGGGTGGAGAAGTATTTAGGACTTTGTAATTGATTGAATGATTGGAAGGTCCTGGGGTGGGGTAGTACTTGGAGATTATTTAATCACACTTAGTAAATGCTGTATTTTGAATGATGTCATGTTTTGATCTTCTCTGTTCATGGTTGGTCACTGAATAAAATGGAGAGCACCTATGCTGGTATTCTGAACCTTGGGAAGTTGCCTTTCCTTGGCCTTTCATTACACTGTGTCTGTCTTTGAGATGGAGAGGAGATATAGCCATATCTTCCCTCATTCCTGAGAAACCTAATTTTTGGAGGGTACTCAATGACTTTCCAGAGCTAATCCTCAGTTCTCATAGCCTTAGAGGGCCCAGTATCTACTCCATGGCATGATGAAACATTAGGGGAAGACTTCAGGGGAGAACTTACATTATGCTTTCATCTATCTATCTATCTATCTATCTATCTATCTATCTATCTATCTATC
>NW_027187372.1:36242971-36312634 GCF_028583685.1 Petaurus breviceps papuanus | reverse complement strand
ATCTATCTATCTATCTATCTATCTATCTATCTATCTATCTATCTATCTATCTATCTATCTAGTCTATGCCTATAATTTCATTAATAGGAAATTCCTATTATGGAAACTTTCTCCACTGAGGCATATAGACAACTTATATGTATTTTATAGTCTGAGACAATTGTCTTTGGGCACAGCATTTGAGAATTGGGAGTGACCGTAGTGACCATCTTGTCTTACCCATACACAAAAGGAGTCTCAGTATAACATAGGAAGAGTGGACATTCAACCTCTGTTTGAAGTTCTCCAAGGAGAGGGAACCCACCACCCTTTATGCCATCCATTCTCTTTTGCAACTTCCACCCTTTGGGGCCAAATAGACCAAGTCTAGCTAGTGCCTTTGCCATATGGAAAACCTTCAAATACTCGAAGGCAGCCATCATGTTCTTCCTGAATCTTCTCTTCTCCAGGCTAAACATCTCCGGTTGCTTTTCATATGAAATGGATTCAGTGCCCTTCACAATTCTCATTACCCTACTCTGAGCACTCTCCAGTTTATGAAAGCCTTTCTTAAAACTGTGGCACCCACAACTGAACATAGTAATCCAGATCAGGTCTGTTGGGACAGAATATAATCAATAAAAGCCCAAATTTTCAACTCCTCTGTTATTGGAAGCAAGGCATCTCTTAATATGGCCCCAAATCTTATTGTCTTGTTTGACTGCCATATTATACTGCAGTCTTATTGAGGTTTCAGTCCTCTAATACTTCAAGATTTTTTTTCAAATTGGCTGCTGTCTAGCCCTGCCTCCCCCATCTTCTCCTTGTGAGCTGATTTTTGCATATGTGTGTATATGTGTGTGTGTGTGTGTGTGTATGTTGTTATTTAGTGATTCTTCTTGACCCCATTTGGGGTCTTCTTAGCAAAGATTTTGGAGTTGTTTGCCATTTCCTCCTCTAGCTCATTTTATAGATGAGGAAACTAAGGCAAACAGGGTTAAGTGACTTGCCCAGGGACACACAGCTAGTAAGTATCTGAGGTCAGATTTGAACACAGGTCTTCCTGACCCCAAGCCTGGCACTCTATCCATTGCACCACCTCACTGCCCCAGTTTTTTTTTGTGTGTGTGCTCAAGTGTAAAATTTTACTCGTATATATTGAATTTCATCTTTTTTCCATCACTTAGAATATTCAATATCTCTCTCATTTTTGTGTCATCAGCAAATCTGATGAGCAGACTATCTATATCTTTATTCAAACAATGATAAAACTTTTAAAAAGAACTGTGCCAAGCATAGATTCCCAAGGTACTCCATTGGAGACTTCCTACCATGTTGATGCTGAACCATTAAATAGACTTTACTTTGAGTCTGGTTATCCAACCAGTTTGGAATTCATCTAATTGAATTATCACCTAATACATATCCCTTCATTTCCACAAGAATTGTAGAAGCTTTGTGAAGTTTTGTCCAAAGCTTTATTAAAATCTCCACAAGCAATATCTGCAGCCTTTCTCTCCTCTGTCAATTTAGTAACCCAATCGAAAAAAGGAAATGAGATTAGCCTGGAATGACTTGCTCTTTATGAAATCATGGTGACTCTTTGTGATTGCCACTTCTTTTTATACTGTAGATGTTCTCCCAACCATCTCTTTACTTATCCAGCTTAGGATTTGTAAGGAATCCAAATCAAGACCATTGGCCTATAGTTTGCAGGCTCTATTTGCTTCCCTTTTTTTGGAAAATCAGAATAACATTTTTCTTTCTCCAATCATGTGATTGTTGAGTCATTTCAGTCATGTTTGACTCTTCATGACCCCATTTGGACTTTTCTTGGTAAGATACTGGAATGGTCTGCCATTTCTTTCTCCAACTCATTTTACAGATGAGGAAACTGAGGCAAACAGGATTGTGATTTACCCATGGTCACACAGCTAGTAAATGTCTGAGCATGGATTTGAACTCAGAAAGATGAGTCTTCCTGGCCAGATGCTCTATAGCTCTATCCACTGTGCCACCTAGCTGTCCCTAATTATGTGGTATCTCTTCCTATATACTACTCCTTTCTGGACTTTTCATTTGAGTAGATGACTTTTATTTATCAAAGGCAGCCAGATGATGCTTTCTTAGAATCCCCTTGTTTATCTTGGATGTCACCTCTGTGTTAACCATCCTTGTTTTTGTCATTTCCAGTACAAAGGCCATTCTCCTTGACAGAGAAAACCAGCAAAAGAATAAATGAACAGCTCTACCTTCACTCTGTTGTCAGTCATAATCATTCCAAGTAATGTTCTTATCCTTTCTTTGATCCTGTTCTCCCTCCCTCCCCCCAATATCATTTAAACAACTCACCACTTTTCTGTGGTCTTTAGTTATCCTCAGATCATTCTGAGTTTTAGCGTTCCTGAGAATATTTTTACATGACTACACCATGCTCACATCTTTCTTCTGTTACCTGGCCTTGTTTCTATCCTCAGTACACTTTAAAAACATTTAAGTTTTAATGAGGTGAATTCCTCACACATCAACGTTAGCTACAGATACTCCCAGGTTTCCCCCAGATTGAATTGTTTCCCTTTGTGTCTTCAGAATTTCATTCTTGAGCATTTCTCATCATTCTTGGACTGACTTCTCTGGTAGCATTTTAATTCATGGGATTCTACCCATCTCTCCTATGAACCCTTTGAAATTGACTTTCTCAAAATCTAGTAGGCATGTCCAGCTGTGCCTGTATCTCCTCTCTTCTTTCACAAACTCTAGGAAGGAGTGGTTACTTCCCTCCAGGATTCCTCTCATTTCTACCCTGACAACCAGATGATTTGTCTGTGGTCACACAGCAAGCAGGGCTTGTGTGGGTTGGATTGGATGACCTCAGAGGCCCCTTCCCACTCTTTGATTTTGGGATTCTATCATTCTAAGTTGCAGAGCAGTGGGAGAGAAGACTAGATAACTGGGTTGAAACCATATTATAGAGGGCCTTGAATGACAAGTTGTTTATGACAAGG
Organism: Petaurus breviceps papuanus; assembly: GCF_028583685.1. Lineage (NCBI taxonomy): Eukaryota > Metazoa > Chordata > Mammalia > Diprotodontia > Petauridae > Petaurus > Petaurus breviceps. The sequence goes on along the minus strand of NW_027187372.1, from coordinate 36,309,650 downwards.
AATTTATCCTGTAGGCAATTGACTGCAATTGGAGGATTAAGAACAGGGGGGAATGATATGATGAAAGTAACATTCTAATCTCTCATAGAGCTCTCATTACCGACAGGATCTTCCTGTTCACCTTATGAAAAGTCTTTGAAGGACCATCCTGTAGTAATGAGTGTTGTAAAAATGTAGAGTGATCTTAATGAGCATGATAACTTTGTTTTTTTTTTAATTTTTTCTTTATTGAGCATGATGACTTTGACAGATTTTTGTTGAAAAAATATTTTAGGTAGGGATACAAGTTCTTTTAAAAAATTAGTGGTGAGATATTGTCTTGCTAAAGCAGTCCATATGCTAGACTATTTATAAAAGATCTGAGTTCAAATATAGCCTTGGACGCTTATACTATCTTTGTGACCCTGGGCAAGTCACTTAATCGGTTTGCTTCAGTTTCCCCATCTATGAAATGTGGCTAATAATAGTACCTTTCTCTCAGGGTTGTTGGGAGGATCAAAAGAAATAATAATTATAAAGTGTTTAGTCCAGTGCTTAGCCAAACACATAGTAGGTGCTCTATCAATATTAGTTATTCTTTTTTCTTTATTTTGCTTTTTGGAGGGCAATTGGGGTTAAGTGACTTGCCCAAGGTCACATGGCTAGTTTTTGTGTTAAGTGTCTGAGCCTGAATTTGAACTCAGGTCCTCCTGACTCCAGGGCTGGTGCTCTATTCATTCACCCAGGTGCACCACCTAGCTGTCCCAGTTATTATTCTTTTTACTAAAAGTTTCAGGTTGCTAAGGGCAATCTCTGCTTTTAGGAACTGTCTTAATATGTCTAAATTTTGAAGAAATCCAAGTCTAAACTAGCTGTATTCAGGGGGAAAGATTTCTCTTTTATTAAAGAAAAGAGTAGAAAATCACCCTCTTCTGATTAGAAAAAGACTGTCCTAGTTCCTGTTGTCAGGCTAGAGATTCGTTAATCTCCTTGTCTGAAGAGAGAGGACACAGAGGAATCAGAGCCTCTAGCAAACACATCAGATGGCCTGAGAATTTCTGTGCCTGAGATCTTTCACATTTTAGAACCCAATTCACAGTCACTGCCTCCTTTACTGACCCTTCAGGCCCATATGATTTTCTGTAGCCCCTGTAAGAGTTTTCCTGTATTTAGTTCTTCAGGTGAGAAGTGCTTATCCATGGATGCAATTTCCTTTCTATATACAGTGTCCCAGGTATCACCATTTTCAAGACGCCAGTAGCACAGTGGATAGAGCCGTGGGGCTGGAGTCAGGAAGATCTGAACTCAAATCCACCACCAAAAACATAATAGCTATGTGACTGACCCTGGGCAAATCCCTTAAAAAAAGGGAAAACTTTGCTTGACTCAGTTTCCTCAACTGTAAAATGGGGATAATGATAGTACCTGATCCACAGGGTTGTGAAGATAAAATGGGATTTTTGTAAAATAACACTTAACACAGTGCCTGGAACATTATATGTAATGTATATGTATATACGTAATGTATATAATATAATATAATGTAATATAAGTAATGTAAATGCTTATTCCCTTGCCTCTTCCATCCCCTTCCTTCCCTTTCCCCCTTTTCAGACTTCTCTTTAGCTAGGCTAAAGATTATCTCCTCTCCTATGCTAGGGAAAAGGACAGAAAGGGGATAAGGAGCAGGGGAGAGAAGGTAGATGAGTTCAGGAGGAGGGGATGGGGTGCGGGGTGAGGGGAGTGAGGGGCGGGGTGACAGACACTAGTTCTTTCTTCCTGATAGACTTATACAGGAGAAAGTAATTCCCTGTCCTCATGTCATCTTTGATGCCCATAGGTCTCTGCCTAGAAAGAGCACAGTCAGGTCCCTCTTAAGTAAGCCTTTTGTTACCACTAGTGTACTTCTGCCCCTTCGTCTCCATAGGCTGGAGCTGACATCTGCATTCTCTTCCCTTAGTGCCAAAGCTGCTGACAGTTTTCCATTCTTCTGTCTTCCCAATGATCTGGAGACGAAAAGGGCAGGGATATCTCTTGCCATCCTGCCTGTGTTCATTGCTTCTATCTTTTCTCCAGCAGGGTACAGTAAAGACAGAAGGCCTTTCCTAGTGGCTGTCGCCATTGATCGAGAGGCTGATCCCCTTGGAGACATTCATCTAAGGCTTCATATCAGGAGGATATAGACACTGAAATTCCCCAAATGCAGAGGAAGTAGGGTTACCAAGTGCTTTTTAAGCTGAGAGTGGGAGGGAGGGGAGAGGAGGTCAGGATTTAGCATCACTGCCTTTTCTTTTAAAGTCCAGGGAAACCTAAAAAGTGAGCAGTTCTTTTCTTCCCCTTTCCGCCTCATAATGGAGAATCAGAATGTTTGATCTGGAAGAGACCTCAGAGATCAGCCTGCTCTAACCTCCTCATTTGAATACTAATAGCTAGCATTTATATAGCAAAGCACTTTATGGATATTAGCATTGTAACATTACAACCTTAGGAGGTAGGTGCTATTATGATCCCTCTTTTTGAGATGAGGAAAACAAGGCTAAATGACTTGTCTAGGGTCACACAGCTAGCAAGTCTCTGAGGCTGAATTTCAACTTAGGTTTTCTTGACTTCGGGAACAGGACTCTAAACACTGTGCCACCCAGCTGCAGATGAGAAATATTAAGTTCAGGCACATGAAATGACTTTGCAAAAGTCATATGCCTCATATTTATATAGTGCATTAAGGTTTTCAAATCACTTCATATATATGTATGTATATGTGTGTATATGTTGTTGTCAGTTATTGTTATTTCAGTCATGTCCAATTCTGTGTGACCTTATTTGGGGTTTTCTTGGCAAGAATGCTGGTGTGGTCTACCATTTCCTTCTTTAACCCACCTTACAGATGAGGAATTGAGGCAAACAGGGTTAAGTGACTTGCCTAGGGTCACACAGCTAATAAGTGTCTGAGACTGGATTTGAACTTAGGAAGGGGAGTCTTCTTGATTCCAACCCACTGCTCTAGCCATCTAGCTCTCTCTCTCTTTCTCTTTCCCTCTCTCTCACGTCTGTCTGTCTATCTATCTATTAAATCATTTGATCCTTGCAACAATCTTGAGGAGGGTGCTATTATCATCCCCCTTCTATGGAAGAGAAACTGAGGGTTTGAGAGGTTAGGCAGCTTCTGTGAACCAGGCTTGCATGACTAAGTGTCTAAAGTGGCATATGAGCCCAGATCACCTGATCTCAGAGTCTAACACTATCCAATATACCACACTACCTATCGAGAAGAGAAGCCTACTCTCTTCACTTTTTTCACCACACCACACTCACATGTACTATAACTGCATCCCTTTCCCTAGAACATACCAGTCACATGGGGGGAAAATGTGTGCTCTTTGTTGTGTTAGGTGATCTTTCCTCTTCCCCTATTAATGAGTAGTAAATAACTATTTAAGGAGGTATCATGGTTCACTGGGATGAACACTGGTTCTGGAGTGAAATTCAAATCCTGCCTGGCATGCTTACTATCTGGGTGACCTTGGGCAAGCCACTTAACTTCCATGGACCTCAGTTTCCTCACCTGCATGCAGTACTCCTTCTGGGTTCACTTTCCCTGGTTTTACTGATCCTGGCAGGTTGGATCCTTAGAAGGTAACTGACTACTGCTTTCTTCAGATAAGCTTGAGGGTCTGAGAGTTTCTAATATAATCACTCATGAAGCTATATTAGACTGTGTTCTCTAACAGAAATTAACTAGTTAACATCTTCTCAATATCAATCCACCAGTTTTTATCAATTAGTTTTTGCACAGGGGTGTTTAGTGAGAAGGTGTAGCAAGGATCAATGCACAAAAATATCTCCATGAATTGATATGTTCACTTCCCTTTCTTCACATATTGGTCCCTGGTGATGATGGGCTCAAAATTAAAGTGGCTAGCCCAGAACACCCACCTGCAAAAGCAAATGAACAACCCCCCCCCCCCCAACAAAAAACGGTGAACAAAAAAGCAGAGGCACATTCTTCCTGCACACATGTCCCTTAATTGTGTAACATTTTTTTTTTATGTGAAATTTGTGCCCACTGTCCCCAGGGAGCACATGTGAATAGAAATCAGTGTGGAACAGTAAAAAGAGGACTGAATTTAGAGTCAATCCTAGTTTCAGATCTCAGTCTTGACTTTTACTAGCTATGGTACCACCAGCACCTTCATGATTCTGTACAGGGCAAGGGGACTCATGTTCTGGTACAGAGTGTCTAAGGTCCCTTCCAACTCTGAGATTTGCTGAAACCCCTCACTGTGCTTATCTGTAAAACAGGGACAAAAGTAGGATGGCTGCCTCAGCAAAGTGTTTTTGACAAAAGCAGCTTTTAAAAAAAAAGCTGTGAAGACAAAAGTTATTAATTATTACAAAGCCTTTCTTGGAGCCTCAACCTTCTCTTGTCCTAGACTGAACCCCTGAGCCAAAAGATCATTACAGCCTGTGAGTTCTACCAGTCTGGTGGATGGGCCCCCTTGTTTAGTACGGCATTATCTTTTTGTCCTTTTTTCTTTTCCTTGAGAGCTTCAGACCAGGCTGACTCTCTCACAAATAGCTGCTTTAACAAAGACCAGTACACAGAGGTACAGCATTTCTACCTCTCCTCCTTATATTCATGGCTTTTAATATTCAGAGAGCCTTTTGCCAATATACAGATCCTTGTGTGCTGGAAAGACCAGAGCCAGGCTCTGATGTATTATTGATAGGATTGTAATTTACTCTTCTAGGGTTGTATCTACAGTGTATACCATTAGCACAAAATATTAAATTACCAGTGGGTTGTATATATTTGTCTATTCGGGTTTGGCTCAATGATATTTGCCTTTCACTGTAGTAAAAATGATCATGAATAAAGCAAGCAGAGGCAATATTATTTTTTGTTGTTGCAAGGGAATTTTGATTAAAGCATTTTTTCCCTGTGTTGTATTGGGTGGGAACTGTGCCCTGTAATGAAGACATGAAACATAAAATAAACGAAACCAGCCTGGAGAGATGGATGGAGCTATTGAAATGCCCAAGCTTTCCCCTACCCCCTCAACCTATTCCTGGGCCAAGTTCAGAAGTTTTTCCTTCCTGTGGTCATGTGTGTATGGGAGACAGAACAAAGCATGTTGAGTTGAAGTGTGGGCTTAAACTCAAACCCTACTAATGCCAGCAATATGGCGGGCTACTCCTTGCTCTTTTGGAAAAGTGGCTTTGCAGTGAGGTTTGCAAGAGTCTTGAGAATAGACTGATGTCCTAACATGGAGAACGTCTCGGTGATGTCACTTCCTCCAGGTGGAAAAGAGGCTCCTTATTCTTGGATCTTCATTTGGGCAGTTTCTTCCCACTTGTGCAAAGATCAGGGAGGGCCTCACCTTCTTCCTCTTGGTAAGAGGCTCCACTTTATTAGGAGCAGCACGAGAGAGTGAATGAAAGCAAATGCCAGGCTTTTCTCTCTTTTATTCTGACTTGTAAAATTCCCTTCAAACTGGGAGTGGGAAAAGGAGTGTGTGTGTGTGTGTGTGTGTGTACACAAGTGTGTGATTCTCATATTTTCTATTTTAAATAGATGAACACTTTTGGTTCGGTCCTATGAAGCAGTGAGACACAATAGAGGCAGGGCTGGACTTATAAAGACCCTTATTTAAAAAGTTGCCTCTCACATTGACCATCTATTTGGGATGACCGTTGGTGAGTTCTGAGTCAGCTTTCTCCTCTGTAAAACAAGGGTAATGATACCTGTAGAAGCTATCTCAAAGGACTGTGAAAAAGAAGATAATGGATGTAAGGCAGTTCTCTTCTCTGGAAGCCCTACCCAAGTCCCCGTTATCAACCTTTTGCAAGACTCTGGGTAACTGGGAGAGTGGTTATATTTTGAATGCTGGAAACCCAAGCAGGAGGGTCTACTTGGGAGCCAGTGGACTCTCTTAGATCTTCTAAGGACTGGGGTAGGCATTCTCTTTTTAATGTGCCCCAGGGTTTGAGATTAGAGAAGCTCTTCTCCCTCTTAGAAGTCACTGGTAGTTAGTTACCTAGAGGAGAATGGGAGCTCAGCTAGCTGAAAGACAAGATGACCAGGCAGGGCAGGCGGAAACCTTTGGTACTCCAAAGAAAAACATCTAGCCATTTTAGGCGATTGGGCTAGTTTGGCTGCCTAGGGCACATTCTAGAGGAAACCGGTTTTCCCAAAAGCTTGTCAGTCAGCCTTTGTTCAAAGGCCCACCTGTCTCAGCTTATACTGCACCCCAGGCAGTGTCCAGAATTGGTTGCTCCAACAGAAGGAGGCAGGCATCCTGCTACTTTAAGACTGCTAATAACAATGAAGGCTTAGAATCCCCTTAAGTCAGGCACGGATTCCATTAAACCTCAGTTCCCTCCCAACCACCCTCTTCCCGTCACTCTCCCCTTTCTCATTTGTCCCTAATAGAGTGAATGTGAAGTAGAAAATCATACAGAATAATAAATCCAATGAATCCTATGTTAAATCTCTCAAAGCAAATCATATGTTCTGACAGAAAGTGTATTATTATTTGTTGTTTTTTTCCTTTCAGGCTTGCACCAAGCCTGGTGTTTTGAGCGTATGTCTTAAGAGGAGCCCTATAAAGGCAATTAAAACTGGTGAATGATTAATGCTGGATCTGACATTTTTATGTGTCAAATACATTTAAGCACATTAACCTTTACCGGATTTACGCTAGTACCTTACAAGATCTATCTTACACGGAGCCTGGAATATCTGAAAACTGTCTCAACTTAAATCTTATTTACATTCATTTTATTATAATATAAATGGGTTTTAAAAGTCTTAATGTAATTTGTTGGTGTTTTTCTTCCATTCCATCATTCCATACATCTCGTAGGAATCTGAATGAAGCAGAGTGTTTTTTCCTTGTTGATTACAAATAGATGGATTCGCCAACAGCTTGGGGACAGAGTGAGAGACTGGTCCATTTCCCATCTCCTCCCTCCATCCTCCCCCCCCCCACCCCCCGAACCAGGTTCTCCACATTCATTTCAAGGGAGAAGGCTAAGAAAGCAGAGGGATTCCCAAACCTAATGTGTAAGAGAATGGTCACAGAGATCTGTAAAATTTATGGCAGCTGGTCTTGGGCAAACTTTTAATTCTCTCCTGGTTGCAGACAAATACACATTCCTAAGATGTTAACTTTTAAAAGGGGTAGAGATCTGGGGGAGCTATTCCCGTTCATGGTGCCTGGTCCAACGTGTGTATCGCCTTGGCCCACCCCAGTCCTCCTTGCAGGCTAATTTTAGTTCCAAACGTTCTTGTTTCTTCTCCTATGTCAGAGCTAATTTTGAGGTGGCTGCTGGTGCTGAGTCAACTCCACGCCTCTTATGCTTCACCCCACTGAAATCTGATTAGATATGAGACAGACTCCGGTGGAATGAAGGACAAGAGAAACTCATGGATCAGTCTGAGCTCTCATCTTCAGAGCATCTATAGCCAAATGCCAACCTCACTATACATGGACAGGGTTGCCTCTGGTCAAGGGGCTATCAAATAACTGGGCTGTGTTAAGGATCTCAACCCTCAGTTCCTCTGGGTACTCTCCATAGGAAAAGTAGCCTTGGGATGGTTAGGTACCCTACTTAGCATTGCCCCCAAAGACAGGCTGAGCCAGTCACAGAAAGCAAGGGAAATTTTTGACCAGTCCCTCCTGGCTCCAAAGAAGATTCTCGATGCTGACCTAGATGGGGATGTCAGTACATCTTCACCCTCTTTCTCTCTGTGTCTTACAGTCTTATCCTGAAGTTCATGCCCAAATATGGAGCTTTGGTTTGGGAGACAGATGTCCTAAAATTGTTTTAGAAAACTTCAGGATACCATTGACAAATTGGGGGGGAGGGGAGAAAGAGAGAGAGGAAAAGAGGAAGGGAAGGAGGAAGGGAGGAAGGGAGAAAGAGAGAGAAAGGGGGGAGAGGGGGTGGGGAGTAGGGACTGTTACCTCTTCCCTCCAAAATGTAGTAAACAAAAGAAGAGGAGGCATGAGTAGAATTTGGAAGGCTCAGTCCTATTCTGAAATGAATAGAAAAGTAGTGAAAGATCTCTTAATAGTCCATGGATTTCTGGAACAGTTATTCCCGAACTTGATGGGAGGCTAAAAGCAGGGTGGGAACTTCTGATATCACAATTTCAGGGTTAACCAGGAAAACTAGCCCCAAATTGGGTGTATCTCTCCCACCGCATTCTGTTTCCTAGGTCTCCCTTGAAACTGCCTTTTCCCACCTCCCAGCAAACTGCATCTTTGTTTATCTTAAGTGTAGCTCCTTTTGATTGGGTGAGGATTGGCTAATGGGAACAAGAGAAGGATAAATTACATGGGATTTTCTCTCTGTAAGCTTTAGGAAATTTTTTTTTTTTGAGCTAGAGGATAGAGAGATCTAACTTCCTGGGAACACTTAAATTTTTTTTTCTTTGAAAGAAATCACCCACCAATCAACCTATTGCTGTCTAAGTATATTCCTGCCTCTCCCTCTACTCTGTTCAGGCATGTTCTTGGCTCTATGTTAAGTCCCATAAAAGTATGGTCTTAGCATCAACGTGCAGATGGGAATGAGTCTGGGCAATTCTACCTTGTTATTTGAAATACTTTCTTCCTGGGGCATGTTCTGACCTGACGCTGAGATACAGTCTCTTAACATTGTCACAATTTTCCCTGCACCCTATGTTCTCTGCCCTTCTCCTCCACCTGGCTTGGACTTTTGAGCTCATGTTTAGCAGAAAAGAGACAGTACAAAGACTTACTCTAAATTTTCAATGCTTAATTATCCAACAGGAAAATCATGCAGTTTGTGGGTTATTCAGAATCCTTGATTTTCTTCTCTTTTGCTTTTGATCCCTTTTATTTATACCTCACTCCCATTCCAGAGATGGGTCCAGAGAAGAAAAAAGATGAAACTTGGCAGTGTGATGTAGTGAATAAGGCATGGGACTTGGAGCAAAATAGGCCTAGGTGTAAATCCCACCTCAGATACTTCACTAGCTGTGTGATTCTCAGGCAAGTCACTTCTCTCTGTCCCTCAGTTTTTTCATCTGTGAAATGGGGACTCGATGTCCTCTAAGTTTCCTTCTACCTCTAAATCTTATTCCTGATCAGAAGCTTGTCATAATCTGGAGGGTTGGTGGGTAGAGAGAGTAAGAAGTCAAAACGGTGCTAAATTGTGTTAAGGGAAAGGTTTGATCTCTGTTGTTACAGATCATTTTGGGGGCCTTCTGGTGTACCTCTCATCATCCTTCTCTGATTCATCAATCCCAGGAGACTTGAATCCCATATCTGTTCTATATCTGAAATATACACATTTGTCTCTTTGATACTTAGCCTTCTCAAGTATGTACCCATCTAAAACAAGGCCTTCCTTCTGCTCCCCACAAACCTAACCCCAAGTCATGGAATCTCAGCTCTAGTCCATAAGAGGTATGGAGGCCCCAATCTGTCACACCCCCGACAACACCTCAAGAAGCCATATCCCTTTCAGTCCTAGTTCAATACAGGGCTAGAACTAAGCAGTTGGCTGGTTCTTAGGCCCCACATTCTATACCCTGGGTCCCATCACCCACCTCATTTTAGGTTAGTTTTTGACCCAGTGAATGGTCGACGGGGCCAGGGATCAAATCATAAAAACTATGGGGAAGGCTCATTCTAAGGGCCTGGTAGGGATGGTGTCCTCATATATAGAACAGTGGTCTAGAATCTCCTCCCATAGTCCCTTTCTCCATTAAGGCCAAATCTACCATTCCCTTTATTAAGTAAATATCATATCTGCCTGGCACAGTAGGGACAGCAATAATAATGTTAACAATAGGGACAGTGATTCTCAAGATACTTCATCAGTTCTAATGTTTGACTTCCCATTATCAGTGAAAACTCAAGGTCCCTAGAATCCAGAGTAATACAAATATAGTGCTTGAAGATTTACAAAACCCTCGCCTTTTCATTATAGTATCTCAGCTGGTTCTCATAACCTCTCCCTAGGAGCTTTGGGTTATTATTTCCTTTTTACTGATAAGGAAACTGAGGCTAAGAGGTTAAGTGACTTGCCCAGAATGAAATAGCTAGTAAGTGTCAGAGGCAAGACTTTCTGATTCAAGTCTTTCTGAGTTCCAGGTTAGTGCTCTATTCACTTACCACATTAAAAAAAAAAAAACCAACAACAAAAAACCAAAAACCTTTAACATGCTAGATCTTTTGTTTGAAATTAAAATTTGGTATTAAGAAATTTCAGCCTTAGAGATAGTGGCTAGTTTGCTCCCAGGGAGTACTCTCTTATGCCTCAGGCTTCTTACCACCCAGGTTTCCATTAGATCATTATTGTCCTCTGGACCAATGACCACACCCACTTTGTCCCATTGCTCTACCCACCCCCCTCACTATGCTTTAGAAAAGAGTCCCCAAAGAATCCCAGAGGCTCACACTCACCTGTGTTTTCAAATTTTGGGTCCCAGTCTTGAGCTTGGTTCGAAGTAAAAGGTCTAGGATAAGAATATTTTTAAAGAAGACAGCAGAGGACAGATACATGAACAATGACAGGGTGGTGCAGGAAACGGATGTCAGAGTAGCAAAGATGAGAAAGGGGAGTATTTATCTGTCCTGGAGCATTTTTCTGAGCAGCAAAGAAGAGAAAACACTTACTGTATAACAGGTCCTGGGCCAGCCCTTTTGTCTGGACTGGAGTTGTCCCAAGCAAAGTGGGGGGAGGAGGGCTCCTGGATATGGAGATTCTACTCTTCTCGCTGGAACCATTTTGTGGTTTTTCCCCCCTTGTCTTTCCTGAAAAGAAAGTGTCAGGAGTAGAGAAAGGTGGGATTGAGTCAAAAAGAGTAGAGAGGGCGGGATCGAAGAGGGAGAAGAGTCAGTGAGAGTAAGGGATTCTGATGAGCTTTAAAGAACAGAAGGTGAAAGAAAATAATGGAAAAAAGAGAAATGAGTTTAAAAAAAAAACAAGTAAGAAAGATGAAGAACAATTCAGCCCATTTTAAGTCAGGCCCCTCAGTTTCACTTCTTATTTATGCTTCAGTATAGGAAGCTTCAAGTTACCTGCTGGTCCCAGCCAATCGAAAGTGAAATTCATCTGTAAGCCCTGCCCCTCTGAACCCCCTCCCCTCGCGGCCATGAATGTTGAGGTATCCCTGCCTAGGAGCCTCACCTTCCTATTGTTCTCCTGAAGTGATCAGAGCTTATACTGAAAGACAAGCTCTCTGTAATCCTAGAGACACTACAAGCTACCTGTGTGCCCCAGTCCCTGATGGTATCCATTTCCCCTCCTAAAGGGATCTTGAGGGGGAGGGATCTGGAGGTGGGGAAAAGGGGAAAGGTAAAGATCAGCTCTACCTGCCTTGTGAATGTGGTTCGGGGGGAGGTGAGTTACTGGGACATCTCTGCCTCCCCTGGTGTGAGTTGTGTGTCCCTGCACTCCCCCACCTTCCCTGATCTCTCCCCTCTGTCTCCCTTTAGTCATAGAATTTTCAAAGCTGGAAGGGACCTTTGAGATCACTTATAGCCCAAACCCTTCACTTTACAGATGAAGAAACTGAGACCGGAGAGATTAAGTGATACAGTAGGTAGAAGACCTGAGATTCAATTCCAACTCTTCTGACTTCAAATCCATTACGATTAGTGAGATGCTATTTGGCGGCATATCTGAGTCTAGAAATATAACGGAATCTCTGAAAGGGGAAATTGGTTCCGAATTCAGGCTGTCTTCAGCAGTGTCCTGCTGGGCTCTAATCTTTCAATGAGATAAATTAAGTTATTTCAGAGTTTCAGTCAAACTGAAGGATTAATTTACTGGAGAGCAGAAAAGCCCAATGGGGAGAGGGTATTAATGACCTTCTCTTTAGGAATGACATGGATTCCCCTTCTGTTCTAAAGAAGCAAGTGGCCATTAGAATCCAAAATGTCAGCAACATGCTCTCGAATTTGATACCCTTCTAGGAGGAGGGAAAAGGAGAAGGAAATGGAAGGTGGATGGGTGTGTTGGAGGAGCCTGGCTATTGGTAGCAGTGGTGATTGCTTTCAACAAACCAATGGGCTAAAAGAAAAACAAAACAAAACATACAAAACAAACATCATAAGGGTTACTAGGTACCAGGCACCGTGCTTTGTGTGTATGGAAATGCTTTCATATATTTAGAACTTTGTAGGTGAGCAATTTATAAAATCAAATCTCTTTCCTTTCTAGCTTCTTTATTTTCCCTCTGGGGAATGAGCACCGTGCAAAAGAATTTGAGATTTGGGGCCCTAATCCTTGCTCTCTTGAGGGCTGTGTTCTTTTGCAGGAAAAAACAAACAAACAAACCACATTTTCCCTAAAATCTCGGTTCAAGTATAACCTGTTTCAGAAGTCAGAATGACCTTGTCCCAATCTAGGCTAATTAGCAGCAGGAGTCAGTAACTTTGTGTCTCTCAGTTGTTGTTGTTGTTGAGTCATGTCCAACTCTTTGTGACCGCATCTGGGGTTTTCTTGGCAGAGATATTGGAGAGATCTGCCATTTTCTTCTCCAGCTCATTTTATAGATGAGGAAACCAAGGCAAACAAGGTTAAGTGACTTACTCAGGGTCACCTAGCTAGTAAGTGTCTCAGGCCAGATTTGAACTCAAGAAGTGAGTTTCCCTGCCTCCAGGTCCAGCACTCTATCCACTGTAGCACCTAGCTGCCTATAGTCTCTATAACCCTCATCAAAGCAGAGACAGGCAGAAGGGGTGGCTAATGTGGACATGACCATGTTGTCTTGAGAGGTGGGAAGTGCAGGGTGGCTTCACTGACATGTAGGTGGACTAAGGGTGGGGGTTTTGGGAACTAAAGAGTCTTGAGGACTCCCAGATCCAACCACACCTTCTATGATTGTTATACTGTTAGCTGTTTACCCGAAGACACACGCACAGCTCAGGCTTGTCAGGAGCAGAACCAGGAAGAAAAACCAGGTCTTCTGAGTCAAAACCATCCTGATTCTTCCAGTAACAAGCCTGAGCTTTGGACTATGTGTGTCTTTCTACTAAGACTGTACTATAACTAGTCTATCTCAGTACTTTCAGTTCTTTTTTTTTTTTTTTTAAAGCAATTGGGGTTAAGTAACTTGCTCAAGGTTACACGGCCAGGTGTTTCTGGGTGGGTGCTAAGTATCTGAGCCCGGATTAGATCCCAGGTTTCCTGACTCTGGGGCCAGTGCTCTTACTCACTGTGCCACCTGGCCACCCCAGTGCTTTCAGTTCTTAACACTTAAGTGTATTTATGATAGTTTCTCAGAGATTCATCATCAAGAAAGATCACCAAGCCCATCCATCACTCCTGGTCAAGGCAGGATGAACTTTAATGGAATGCTTTCTAGATCAGGGAGGCGTCAATGACTCCGCCTTAGTCCAACACAGCATAAGTTCAGAGATTTAAAGCTGAAAGAGACCTGAGAGGTTGGCTAGCCCTCACTGTGTTGTTGTGGTTATTCAGTCATTTCAGGCATGTACGACTCTTTGTGACCCTATTTGGGCTTTTCTTAGCAAAGATATTGGAGTGGTTTGTCATTTCCTCCTCCACCTCACTTTGTAAATGAGGAAACCGAGGCAGACAGGGTTAAATGACTTGCCCAGGGTCACACAACTAGTGAGTGTCTGAGGCCATATTTGAAGGCAGGAAGATGAGTCTTTCTGACTCCTGGCCCGGTACCCCGTCCGCTGAGCCACTTTGCTGCCCAGCCCTCACTCTACAGAGAAGGAAAACAGAACCAGAGAAGTAAAAATAACTTGCCAATGTCACCTAAGGAACAAAGGTTTCCAAAGTAATGTCAGGATTTGATCTTGTGTTCTCTGACTTCAAATTCACTACATTTTCCCATTGTACCTGTCTCCTTCTGTAATGTCCTGGTTTTCCTTTACTTGATCTAATTTATAAGAAAAAACCACCAGTGACACCTGCCATAGCCAAGCCCACATAGTACCATGACCATTTTGAGCAGTCTTACAACTGCAGGTTTAATCAGGAGGCACCGCTAGGCCACCAAACACCTTCTCTAGGAAGCAAGGGAAAGCAGCCTGGAAGAGAAGCTTAACCAGGCCAGGCTAGATTCTTAGTAGAATGTTAGCCACAGTCTTCCTCCAGATCCCCTCCAGGAGCCAAATACTTGTGTGGTCCTGAGGGTATGTCTTCTTTGACCTCCAAATTTGTTTGGTAAAGGAGTCAGATTTTTTCTGTGTGTCTGCTGGCTTGGCCCAGTAAGTACAGCAGGGGCAAACTCAGATCTATCTAGACTTTTAGAAATTGCTGGCTATAAATCACTGGGTTTATTTATTTTGCATCTTTAAAAAAATTTATTTATGACTAGCAAAAAAAAATAATACCAGGTGAAGTACCTGAGGGTTTCCTGGAAGTTAGTGGGACTTGTTGCTTATGATCCTTAGAAGTAATAACAGCAATAATAATAACACTGTTTCATATTTGTATAGTTCTTTACAAAGCACTTCTCTCAAAAGAACTTTATGAATGGATGACGGACAAATGCTTTCTTTTTTTCTTTTGTTTCTTGTCATTAGTTTTCATAAAACATAGCCACAGCTTCACTAAAGGTTTCTGTCTAACCCTTAAAACAAGTCATTGCTCCTCTTCAAAATGAAGCATGAACAACAACCTTTTCCACAAAACAGAGCCCTGAGAGCCATGTCTGGGTCCTACCTCCTTACTGTGAAAACCCAGGCTGGACGGTAACAGCTCAGGGCCTCTCCCTTCCTGATAGCTTTTCACTTTCAGTGTCTAGAAGGCATTTCACAGTCAGCAGAAACCCCAAACATTTAAATGCTTGTGATGTGCCAAGCACTGTGCTAAGTGCTGGGGACTCAGAGAAAAGCAAAAACACCATCCCTCCCTTCAAGGAGCTTACATTCTTTTTTTTTTTGGAGGGCAGTTGGGGTTAAGTAACTTGCCCAAGGTCACACAGCTAGTTTTTGTGTATGTGTGTGTGTTAAGTGTCTGAGGCCAGATCCGAACTCAGGTCCTCCTGACTCCGGGACTGGCGCTCTACTCACTGCACCACCTAGCTGCCCCCAAAGGAGCTTACATTCTAACAGAAGAGGCAGCATGCAAATACCAAAGTACTTACAAGCTACATACAGGGTAAATGGGAGATTACCTTAGAGGAGATGGGGATCGTGATAATAATGGTAATGAGGTGTGTATGTTTTTATATGTATGTTCTATGTGCTAAGCTGAGAAATAACAATATTTGGAAGACTTTGGAGTAGTATTAATAATAGTTAGCCTTTATATTATTATATTTATATAATTCCTACTATGTGCTAAGCACTATATTAAATATTATCTGTGACAATCCTGGAAGGTAGGGACTATCTTTATCCTCATTTTACAGATGACAAAACGGAGGCAAATAGCAGTTAAGTGACTTGCCCAGAGTCACACAGCTAGTCAGTGTCTGAGGCCAGATTTGAACCCAAGTCTTCCTGACTCCAGGCCTAGCTTTCTGTCCACTGTGACACCTAGCTGCCCCCCAAAATAGGGAACAGTGTGGGACAATGTAAATCACATTGGATTTGGAGTCTCAGGACCAGGGATGGAATCCCAGCTCTAAGAGTTACTACCTATGTGTTCTTGAGCATACCTCTCTGGGCCTCAGTTTCTGTAACTATTAAATTGTGCTGCATGATTTCTAAGGCTCCTTTTAGCTTTAAAGCCCATGCATTGGCAGGCAAATCTCCACCAAAGCATGATTTCATGAAACAGGAGTTACCTGTTTCCAGCTTATGTTCCTACCTGGTCATTTTCACATTTAGGTAGCAGCTCCTCTTGACCCATAGCCCCTGCTTCTTCTGTTTTATGAGCTCTGCTAACAGGTGTCCAACACTCTTTATACTGTAATCTCCAACCCCATACTTTGGAGTGACATCTTTGGCCTGGCACTCCCTACCAAAGTCATGTTTCTTTTAGTTCAATACCACTTGGACATTGATGAGCACAGCCAGGACAAGGCTAGTCTTTATGGACGTGGAATGGTAAGGGTAGGGGAGATGGACAGAGAGCCATCAATTTGTTCCCAGAAACCTCTCACTTTCTGAAGCTTGAAAAGTTCATTGAGATGGGTAATTTGAATGTCAACAAAACCAAAAACTAGATAAGGGGAAAGCAAGTCCATTCCAATGAGCACCCCCAAATAAATAAAAAATACATCTCATTATCTGTCTGGTCATCTCTTTTGGCTTCTACCCCATAAAAACCCCAAATATGTTTTCCTCCAAATTCATATCTAAAGGTCTGGCTTAGCTTTCTTTCTCTTGCTGGCCATGGTGACTAGGAATAAATAGTTGAACTTGGTTTTGCTGCAGGCAGCACAGGCTAGGAGCCTCAGGCTCCCCTACAGGGCTGTCTTAGTGTTAGAAAAACCACTGGTAGCAGGAGAAAGCCACCATCTGTGTAGGGGTCATGTAGTCAAAAAGGCCACATTTGAAAAAATTCGACAGGGAGGAATAGTTCACTTTGCCCAGCTCATCCTGGGGTTTCTCTGTTAATTCCAGGGCTCTGGACTTCCCCTATGGGATTGAGCCACAGATATCACAAATTTGGCATTGGGATAGACTTAAAGATCATCAAATCCAACTACCTCATTTTATAGACAAGGAAATTGAGGCCCAGAAAACTTACGTGACTTGCTCAAGTTCTTATAGCTAGTAAGTTGTAGAGTCTGGATTCCATTCCAAGCCTACTGATTCCAAATTGAGTGTGCTTTCCAGCATTCTGTACTTGTTCCCCTGTCTGCATTTCTCTAAGAGTAGCAAATGATAAAGTTGGGATTTGAATCCAATTTCTCTGACTCCAAATCCAGTACTCTCCACTAAAATGATGAGGCATACAACTTCCCAATAGTAAATGAACATTTTACTGAGAAATTCCTGAACATGGAGCAAGAGTGATGAAACTTGGCTTCTAGACCTAGCTAGGTCACTAGCCAAAGCACGCTACCCTGTGGACCTTGGTTTCCCCATATATGTTAACAGGATGGCCAAGGCAAACCCTTCTACCTGTACAATGAGCCCATTCTATCCCATTTTCTCCAGCAGATTGCCCTTCACTCTCTCACCTATCTTTAATTTCTTCCTGTCTCTGGGATACTTCTGTACTGCCCACAAACATGTTCATGTCTTCCTCATCCTCCCAAACCCCTCACTTGACCCTTCCCTCCCTGCTATCATCCCCTATCTCTTCTACTGCTTGTGTCTAAACTCCTTGAGAAGGTTGCTTAAAATAGGCTCCTCCACTGCCCTTCCTTTCACTCTCTTAATTCTCTATAATCTGGCTTCCTTCCTCACCATTAAACTGAAACTGTTCTCAAAAATCACCAGTCATCTCTTAATTGTCATATCTGATGACCTTTGCTCAATCCTCACTCTTCTTGGGCCTCTGACATTGTCCAGCACCCTCTTCTCCAGGGCACTCTCGTGAGGTTTTCTGGCACCATTCTGTCTTGGTTTCCCTCCTAACTCAGTCTCCCTCCCTGAATCTTCATCCAGGTTATACCCACTAACATTGAGCATCCCCTCGCACTGCAGTCCTGGGCCCTCTTTCTTCTATCTCTATACTGCTTCACTTGGTGATCTTGTCAGTCTAGAGGATTTAATTATTATATCTAACCTGAAGATTCTGAATTGTGTTTATCTAGCCCTAATCTCTCTGCTGACCTCCAGATTCTCATCTCCAAGTGCTTTTCTGAAATCTTGAAATTGATGTCCAGGGGTCGGCTGGGTGGCACAGTGAGTGGAGCACCAGTCCTGGAGTCAGGGGGACCCGAGTTCGAGTCCAGCCTCAGACATTTAACACAAAAACTAGCCATGTAACCTCGGGCAAGTCACTTAACCCCAATTGCCCTCCAAAAAGCAAAAAAAAAAAAAAGAAATTGATGTCCAGTAGACATTTAAAATTTATTATCTTTCCCCCTAAATCCTCTTCCTTTTCAAACTTCCCTATTACTGTTTAGGGCAATAACACCCTCCAAGGCCCTCAGGATTGCAACCTCTGTGTTATCCTCAAGCTATCACTCTCTCTCATCCTTCCCCGTTCCATATCCAATCTCACATCTAAGACCACCAATTCCGTCTTTGCAATGTTTCTCAGATATGCTTCCTTCTTTTCTCTGATACTGCTACCACCCTGGTACAGGCCCTCTCATCTTCTATGTCTAGACTATCACAGTAGCCTGCCAGTGGGCCTGCCTGTCCCAAGCCTCTCTCCATTCCAGTCCATCCTCTATTTAGCCACCAATGATTTTCCTAAAGCTCAGATCTGATCTTGTTATCCCTCTACTCAATAAACTCCATGGCTCCCTATCACTTCCAGGAAGAAATACAAGATTCTCTGTTTGGCTTCCAAAGTTCTTCATAACCTCCCTACCTTTTCAGTCTTCTTATGCTTTACACCTTATACCCTACTATATATTCTTTGATCCAGCGACCCTGACCACTTTGCGATTCCATGAATAAGGAACTTCATTTCTTGGATCCTGGTGGATGTTTCTGGTTGTCCCCCATGCCTGGACTGTTCTCCCTCCTCATCTCTGCCTCTGTGCTTCCCTAGCTTTCCTTGCTTCCTTTGAGTCCTAGCTAAAATACCACTTTCTTTTGGTGGTGGTGTTGAGTCATTTTTCAGTTGTATCCAACTCTTTTTAAAAAAATTCCATTATGGAGTTTTCTTGGCAAAGATACAGGGGCGGTCTGTCCTTTCCTTCTCCAGATCATTTTACAGATGAGGAACCTGAGGCAAACAGGGTTAAGTGACTTACCCAAGGTCACACAGCTAGTAAGTGTCTGAGGCTGGATTGGAACTCAGGAAGATGAGTTTTCCTGACTCCAGGCCCAGCACTCTTTCCATTGTGTCACATAGCTGCCCCTAAGTCCCACTGTCTACAGGAAGTTTTTCCTAATCCCTCTTAGTTGTAATGCCTTTTAGTTGGTTGTTTCCTATTTATCCTGTATATAGTTTATTTTATTTACATATTCGTTTGCATGTTGTCTCCACCATTAGATTGTAAGCTCCTTGAGGTAGGGACATCCTTTTGCTTTTCATTTTAACTCCAGAACTTAGCATAGGATCTGGTATGCAGTAGGTACTTAATAAATGCTTAGTGACTGACTGACTAACTGATCTTTAGGCCTATCTGATAGAAGTAATCCTCTGGGCTTTGTCACCGTGCTCCCTCCATCCCTGCAGCCCAGTTCTTGCAATGCTCCTCTATTCTGAGATAAGGTCCCTTTCCTCCCACCCCTTTGTTTTTAACTTCCTTATATCATTTTCTTCCTCCTTTAGAATGTAAGCTCCATCAGTGTGGGGACTATCTTTTTCTTTGCTTGTAGGTATATCATCAGGATCTAGAATAGTAATTGGCAAATAACTAAA
Organism: Petaurus breviceps papuanus; assembly: GCF_028583685.1. NCBI lineage: Eukaryota > Metazoa > Chordata > Mammalia > Diprotodontia > Petauridae > Petaurus > Petaurus breviceps. The sequence continues at coordinate 36,290,267 of NW_027187372.1, read as the reverse complement.
CTAATGCTTATTGATTTATTAACTTTACTTGAAGGGCTACGTTTTGACTTCTAGAGGAAAGACTTTAAGTCAATATATAGAAACAGAAATGATCAGGGAGTGAGATGGGGGAGAGACAGAGTACAAAGGAAGATTTGGCCCCTTGAGATAGGTCAGGGCATAGCGGGCTTTATGTATCTCTCATACCTATAAAAGACAAAATGACTTGAATCCTTCATGGACTGGAGTCATGGAGAGTCTGTAGCCTGAGTGGGAGGAGTTAGGGGCTCACCATGATATTTAGGACCTCTAGATGGGATAAAATCACTCCAGATTCTTTTCAATGCTATAGCTGAATAAAGGATGAGAGAGGAAATGTAGTACAGTGTAAAAAGCATTGGATTTGAAGTCAGAGGATCCAGGCTCAAATTCTTCATTTTGGTTGCTTAGTGGTAAAATGGATTGCATGTTAGAATTGGAAACAAGATAGATCTGAGATCAAATCTTGCCTCAGACACTGCTAGCTGTGTAGTTCATGGAAAATTACTTCACCTTTCTGCCTCAGTTTCCTCATCTGTAAAATGGGGATCATAATAGTTTCTATCTCATAGGTATAATATCTCATAGGAGATAGTATGTGTAAAGTGCTTTGCAGAGTTAAAGCATTATGTAAATTATACCGATTATTATTTATTACCTGTGTGACCTTGGACAAGTCTCTTAACTCTCTGGACCTCACTTTCCTCATCTGTTAAATGAGGGGGTTGGACTTCAATGTCTCTAAAGTTCCAAATCCTGTGATTCAATGAGATTCTGCATGTGCCTTTTATAGCATTGCCAGGCAAGGATATTAGAGGAGATTTGGTGGGGGAGAAGGTAATTTCCACGTAAGGTATCATAGGTTCATAGGAAATAATGATATAAGAGATATTAGAAGCTACCTAGTCTAGCCACTTCATTTTACAGATGAAGAAACTGAGGCTCCCACAGGGGAATTTAATTCAATAATCATAGATCACTTGGTATACTAGAGAGGGTACTAGACTTACAGTTAGTAAAACCTTGGTTCAAATCCTGCCTCAGAGACTTACTAGCTGTGTGACTTTGGACAATTTTCTTAAGCTTTCTGTGCCTCTGTTTCCCTATCTGTAAAATGAAAGTGTTAGATCTGATGACCTTCTAAAGTCCTATTTGGGTCTAAATCTGCCATCTTATGGTTCTTTGTGTCAGGCACTATGCTAGGTTTGGGGAATGCAAACACAAAAACATGAGATAATCCTTGCCCTCCTGCTGGAAAATGACTTAGCTGTCCATGATCACACAAGTAAGAAGCAAGAAAATATTGACCAGGAAGTTTTAGGATAGCAGAAGAGATAATGAGAGCAAACGTTACAAAAACAACAACAACGATAAGTGGGGGTCATTTTCAAAATGTTTATTTTAGGAGTGGTTCATATTCTTAAAAAACGGTGGAATTCTAGGGTCAATCCTAAATATTGATGAATAATGTGTGTCTGACAAGTGTGGTGATAGGGGTTAGGAAGACACTGTCTTCTTTCTTATAGCTGGAAGTGTTTAGACTTGCTTCCACCCTTTCCATGCCACCAAGCTCACCATTCAGAGCCAAGGCAATGGATTCTCACTAAAGAGAAGTGTCTGGGTAACTAGTCCGTTTTCTTGGCTATGAAACCAGGAATGATGTGGAACAGACAAAGGTGGCTGGAATCATCACCCCACTGGATACCAAGAATATCATGGATGTGTAATCTTAACCCTCCAGTTCTGAGACAGTTAACAGACAGGCAGGAAGGCCTGTTTTTTGGGTAGGAAGCCTTTCTCAGAACGGGCAATAGCTACGTTGTCTTGTCAGGATAAGACAATACATTTTATAGATAGTCATCTCATGACATGGGGCTGGGAGCCCCTTTTTCCTTGAAGAAATCCTTTTTTTTTCTTTTTTTTTTTTTGAGCCCAAGGAAAGGGAAGAAGGCAAGCTGGAACCTGCTGCATTAGCATAGCTCTCTCTGAGCTTTCCCCTCCCTGTTCCTAATCTAACCCTTCAGTTTGGAAGACCTAATAGCTTTCCCCCTCCCCTCCACATGAAGAGAGAAGAGTGAGTTGAGTGAGTAGAATAGTGTGCCTTGGGGGACATTTTATGTACTTGAAAGCCAGGCTGCTTGCTTGTTTTGTCTTTAGCTGGGCAACTTGAGCCATTTCATGGTTTTATAGGTGCCTATAAAGCACCAGAAATTGAACCTTTCAAACTGGCCTCAATGCCGTGTAGTTTCGAGGGACATAAGGCTCTAGACTTCTTGGTGGATTGTTGTTTTCAGACATTTCTTTGTTGTTGCTTTGAAACTAAGAGCTCTCCCTTTACCTCTTCCTCTCCCTCTCCTTCTCCTTCTCGCTCTCCCTCTCCCTCTCCATCTCCCTTTACCTCTCCATCTCCCTTTCCCTCATTCTCTCTCTCTCTCTTTCTCTCCCTCTGTTGTTGGGTAGGGTAGGGAGATTCCTTCAGAGAAGCATGGACAAGCCAAAGCAATTCATGTTAGTAGATATCAGACAAAGAAGTTGAGAAAACATTCTACCTTCAGATATCTACAATAACTCTTCAGGGATTTTGACTTTTTGCAAGTTGGGAGGGAAAAGAATTTTTAAGGGGAGGGGATCTGGGAAAAACAATATTGGGTGAGGATAGTCCCTAGGGTTCTCTTTCCAATTAGAAAAGAAAAAGAAAAAAATTCTTCTTTAGGCCACTGGGAAGATATTGCAGACCTTGTAAGGGTAGGAGAGGTGATATTCATGAGAGTTAGAATATGGCTCTCTAATGGTGTTCCTTTATGGAAAGGAACAGAATATGGAAGAGGTAGGAATGGTGTAGAGTAGCATTCTCTATATATACTTATACTAGGGAATCTAAGAATCAGAATGGGGAAACATAGGGGAAAGCATTTGGGTTAAAATAAGGGAAGGAATAAATAGATTCATAGGATCATTAACTTTGAGCTGAATTTTGGAGACTACCAAGTCCAGCAACCTCATTTTACACATAAGGTAACAGCCCACAAGAAGTTAAATTACTTATCCAGGGTAACATAGCTAGTAAGCTTCTGAGGGAGAGTTTAAGCTCATATTTGAACCATCCTACTGTTCCACCTAGAAAATGATACTACAAATCACCTTGAAAGAAACGGGATAGAAGAGGAGTTTGGGAAGTATCTCAAGCCTAACACAGCATCAACTATAGTATTGACCTCAATCAATTAGTCTACAACACTTGCTATTGGTGCATAATATAATAATTGTTATATTGTGCTGGAGATACAAAGACAAAAATGAATTAGTCTCTGCCCTCAAGGAGCTTACAGGGAAATTTTATACATACACATACATACACACATATGTGTCTATATATGATATATCTATATATGCTATATTATGCCACATTATAAGTATAAAAAATTATATATATATATATATATATATATATAATTATACATACATAAGTACTCAGATACGTCTGTTGTCTCATTGATTTTCATGTTTCTTCCAGTGATGTAGAATGAAACCCATCCATAACTGATTCACCATCTAGGGCGACTTTTGTCTATATTCTTTCATATATTTGCCCAAGAGAATCCATATAGTGTGCTAGAAACCTTCCTTCTTTTCACTTGGGTTCAAATTCTGATTCTTTCTTGGGCAGGTAGCTTCAGTCCCCAGGGCCTAAGTTTCTTCATCTTGGTGATAGGCTGATTTTCTTGGCGTTTAATTGTATATGTAGTGATGGGGTTTTTCAATTACCTGGACATGTGCTCAAGCTTTCTCTTTGACCAAAGCAGAGCATCTAACAACTTTTTTACTTCATTAATGATAATTCATCCTTTAAAATGTCAAGGAACCAATGAGGGAAACTTCTATCCTCAACCCAGTTCCAACCACTCAGGAGAAACTGGTTGCAGGAGTAGAAAGAAGGAAATGACTGCCTTATATTCGAGTTTCTGATAGAGAAGAGAGGAAAGTTGGGCAGCATCTGATGTTCATGTTAGGTTTTAGAGGGACAGATTTCAAAGGAATTAGACAAAGGATAGGCAGATTTTCCTGACTTGGAATTCTACAATGGAATGAGTCAGCCCAGAAGGGATAAGAAAGTCTCAAGAATATTTTTTCTATTAAAAAAACTCCAATTATTTATTTATTTTAACATTCTTTTTAAAATGTCTAATTCTGAATTCTTTCCCCCCTTTTGTAGTCCCTCCCCCACCCTTTGAGCAGGCAAGTAATATGATATCAATTATACATGTGAAGTCATGCAAAACATATTTCCGTAATAGCCATGTTGGAAAAAAAAAAAGCTAGAAAAATAATGAAAGTGAGAAAAGTATGTTTCAATCTGCACTCAGCATTCATTAGTTCTTTTGCTGGAGGTGGATAGCTTTTTTTTTTTATCTTGAGTCCTTTGAAATTGTCTTGGACCAAGAATAAAATTCTGCAGACTTACATAGAATTGATTCCATTGAGGAAAGAAGAGAAGTTTTTGAAAACTATGAAATCATGGATTTAGAGTCAGAAATGACCTTGAAGGTCATCTATTCCAATCTTTTCATTATTTAGTTGATTAAACTGAAACCCATTGAGTTTCCATGACTTGTCCTAGGCCATACAAGTAGTAAGCATCACCATCAGGATTTGAAAACAGATCATCAAGGGGCAGCTAGGTGGTGCAGTGGGTAGAACATGGGGTTGGGAATCAGGAAGATAAAGTCTTCCTGGGTTCAAATCTAAACTCAGACACTTGCTAGCTGTGTGACCTTGGGCAAATCACTTAATCCTGTTTGCCTAAGTTTCCTCATCTATAAAATGAGCTGGAGAAAAGGGCATACCACTCCAGTATCTTTGACAAGAAAACCCCACAATGGAGTCACAGAAAGTTGGCTACAACTGCAATGACTGACAATAACAACATTTTATTTCAAAATCACTTCTCATTTTCAGTGTACCCAACTACCTCAAGACTTATGGGGGTGCATAGAGGACTCATCAATGAACTATTTTAAAAAGACTTGTATAAACAATGGAAGCAAGGCCCAAAAAATAAACACAAAAGGGAGGAAGAGTCCCAAAAGGATGGTGTCAGAAATGTTAAATCTCAGGATAAGCTGAAGTTGGCAAGGAAACATAAGGAAAACAACAAAAAAAATGATGCTTTTAAAAGTTGTAACAGGGAAAACAGGAGGATCAAGAAAAGGATAAGACCACTGTTTGGGTGGATGATAACTGATGACAGAGAAGTTAGGATTGCTTATCTTTTATTTTGCTTCCATTTTCTCCATAACAGAGGAAAAAAGAACAAACAAAATAAAAAAGATTAATAAGGAATTGTTATATAAGATATGTAGGGAGATAGTAAAAGAGAACCTTTCTGACTTGATGAATCCAAGTTTTAGACAAATGTTTACTATCCCTGCAGTATATTGCTATCCTAGGATACTGAAAAAACTGCCAGGTGTGAATTCTTAGCCCCTTTAAGTGATCTTTGAAAGACTGAGAATAGGAGAGGAACTCCATGATTGGAGAAGGGCAGATGTCCCAATTTTCTTCAAAAAAAGGAATAGAATAGAGTCTATAAATTGTAAATTATCAAGCTTGACTTTGAATCCTGGTAAACTGATAGAATTTAAAGGGATGGTTAATGATTATCTAGAAAAGATGACAGTGATGACAAAGAACCAGCATGGTTTCATCAATGGTAGACTAATATAATTTCCCTTTTAATCAGGGTTACTATATTGGCAGATCAGAGGACTTCTGAGGCTATACTTTACCTAGATTTCTGCAAATCATTTGAAGAAGTGTTTGATGCTAATAATCTTTTGTAAAAGAGAATGATATGGACTAGATAATAGTATAGTTAAATGAAATCAGAACCGATTGATTGGCTAACCTGGAAAAGTGTTTGCTTCAAATCATTAAGGACCTGGGTTCAAGTCCTACTTCTGATACATATTGGTTATGTCACCCTGGAGAAGTCATTTACTCTCTAGAATGGGGAACAGGAGAAGGCAAGGAAAGAGGGAGAAAAGGGGAATGGCTAGGAAGGAATGAAGGGGGAGGGAGTAAGTATGAAATGAAGAGAAAAGATGGGGAAGAAGAAAGAAGGGGGATGGAAGGGGAAAAAGAGAAAAAAAAGAAGGGGGAAGGTAGTTTTAGAACTGTTTCTCTCTAAAACATGTGTATGTTAAGATCATTAAAATGGGGAGAATCCATCTGGTTAGGACTAAAAGTGAGATCTCTTTTCCTAACAGCAAAATGACAAAAAATTCTTCTAACTGGGAAAAAGTACCAGTGCTCAGAATTTAGAATTTAGTGTATTGGGAGAACTCCCTCAGGCCTCCCCACCCTAAACCTACTAATGGTGCCATCTCATCCTTCCTGGTTGATTCCCCCAAGAAAGCAGTTGCATAATGAAGTCAGCAATTCTGAGATAACTGTTGATGAGCAAATACAGATGAAATGACAAACTGCAGCTGTCTCAGAAGAATGGAATCATTTTAGGATTTAATAACCAAGTACAATGTGAGGGTGGAGATATTTGCAAGTAGAGAGACTGCTGTTTCTTTGGTGTCTGAGAGAGAAAACATAGCCAGCCCTCATTTCTCTCCTGAGCTCTAGAACCTCATCTCCAACTGTTTTCTGGACATCTCCACCAGGATATCCCTTAGAGATCTCAAACCAACTACATCTGAACTCGTAATTTCTGTCAATGGCACCACCATTGGTCCTTAACCTTACCCCTACCCTTTTTCCTTGCCTTTTCCTCCTCCCTATTACTTTCTTCTTCTAGTAACTTGACATCCCAAATAAAGGACTGGCACCCCAGTTCTTATTCTAGGACTTTGACACTCCATTGTCTATCACCTCTCCTCTTTTACTATTTCCAAGTCTTGTTGAAGCAACCACCTCAACATTCTTTTATCTGCCCTCTTCTGTCTATTTCTTCCACAACCATTCTAGTCCAAGTTGTCATCACCTCTCGTTTGGACCATTGCAACAGCATGGTAAATGGTCTTATTGAACAGGGTCTCTCCTTACTCTTCTTTCAACATGAAACAGTCAAATTCATATTCTTAAAGTGCACTTCTGAACATGCCATAACTTTCCTCAAGTAGCTTCTGTGGCTCTCCACTTTCTCTAGGTTAAGATACAAAACTCCTCTTTTAGGAATTTAAAACATGTGGTTCTAACCCATCTTTCCAGGTTGATTACGCATTAATTTCTCTCACTCATTCTACAGAATTTCAGCTTGCTGTTCCCTGTATTCAACACTTTATCACCCACTACCATGGAGGAGTCTCTCCCCATACCTGGAGTGTTCTGCCTTCTAATCTTTGCTTCTTAAAATCCCAAGACTCAGTTCAAGTCTTCAAAAGGTTTTTCCTGTTTCCTCCCAATATTAATGCTACACTTCCATCAGCAGCCATCTTTTTCAGAGTTGTCAAACAGTAAATAAACTCCCTGAGTATAGCATGAACCAGATTAAAATATAATTGGGAAATGTTTAGCAAAATAAATAAAAAACTATATATAACAAAGATAATGTTGATTTGTGATTTTCTAAGTCAATATAAAGTCTGCAGGGATACATTTTTATCTGAGTTTGACATTGCTGATTTATGTAATAGGAATAATTAAGGGAACACAGCACCACCTGATGGACTGGGCCACTTCCCATGAAACTGAGATTGTGCCAAGGTACATCTAAGTAGGCTTCATGTTCTGTCTCCCTTGCTTAAGAACACGCTTGATCATTATGTCCTAGTTGGTTCTCCTGTGTCCCTGTGATGTAGAATTGTGTCAAAGATGACTGGTGACTGAAATAAGAAAGAGCTGTCCCCTCAGCAGATATAAAATCTGTAGGGAAGTTCTACATTAAAAAAAATTTTTTTTGAGCTCCATCAAGGCTGGAAATGTACATCTCTCAGGATTACTATTTATTCACCTGTGTTTAGGGAAAGAAACATGAAACAGAAAGGCAACCTGGGAATGAAAGTCCAGTGTCAGGTTTATCTAGGGAAGCTTTGGGCAATGGTCACTTTTGGGTGTTTGGGAGGAGAGAAATCACTTGCCCTTCCCCTCTTTAAGGAAGTCCACATCAGTCAGAGTCCCAAAGAGAAGGGTGTGGAACTTTTCTACAGCTCTTACAGCTTCCTGATCTGGGACCTCTTCCTAGCTCAGTCCTCAATCATCTTTGACACCAATCTCAATCAGATGGACATTCAAACACCATTTGCTGGTCATAGATGTCCTTTAGCAAGGAACAAGAGTGAGTAATCCACCTGAAAAGAACAGAGTGCCTACTCAGGAGATCTGGGGTGAGCTTCCCCAATTGACTGCCATATAAATGTTCTGCATTTACTTTATACATGTTGTGGTTATTAGAATATAAACTCTTTGAGGGCAGGGACTATCTTTATTTTGTCTTTGTGTGCCTGGCAAATAAGTAGTATTTAATAAATATTTTTGGATTGTTTTGTTGAATAATGAAAGTATGTTTAGTATGGCAGTATGGCAGTTGGGGAGAAGGTAGAGGACCAAGACTTTTTCATACTTGAATCTAGGTTTTGTTGACCACTGCCTTGCTACTTAGCAGGGTCTTATGTTAGAGGATGGGAAGGAATTGAAAAATTGTACTTTGACATTCTGTGTCCAAATATGTGTCCCATAGAGCTGGAAGTAGAACTGGCCAAGTATCCTCACTAGCTCCTGGTTTATTTTTATTATTATTATTTTTTTAAAAGCAATCGGGGTTAAGTAACTTGCTCAAGGTTACACGGCCAGTTATTTCTGGGTGTGATGCTGAGTATCTGAGCCTGGATTTGATCCAGGTCATCCTGACACTGGAGCCAGTGCTCTTACTCACTGAGCCACCTGGCCGCCCCTAAGCAATTGGGGTTAAGCAATTTGCTCAAGGTTACATGGCCAGGTGTTTCTGGGTGGGTGCTAAGTGTCTGAGCCCAGATTCGATCCCAGGTCATGCTGACTTTGGGGCCGGTGCTCTTACTCGCTGTGCTACCCAGCCGCCCCTATTTTTATTATTTTAATAAATAACACTCTTGCAACTTGTCTACTGCTTGGCTCAGTGTGGCCAAGCCTCCTGCATAATCCCAATTAAGCATCCTCCATTTCCCTAAGGCTGAGGCTCATACCACTGCCCTTATAGAGGATGTAAAGAAGAAGGCAGGGATTAGGTTTAATATGCATTGGCAAATAACTTTTAAAAGTCATCATCCCTTCAAAACACCACTAGCCTTGCTGACTCAGTGCTGGCCCCACCCACGTTTCTCAATTCTTGTCCCCCATTTTCAAGTCCTTCTCTGGCTCTCCGTGGCACTGAGACAAGAAAACACTAGCAAAGCACACCCAGTGTTGATTATACATACAGTGACCAGATTTTCCCAGCCCCAAATCAGCATACATGTTCAAATTCAATCTATCTTTTTCAAAACCTTCTTAGATGTACACATTTTCTTCCTGAATTTGGAGCTGGTCCAGGAAAATCTAGGGCATATCAAGACCTGTCGTTGCATATCGCTCATACAGACTCTGAATTTCAGAGGGCCCAAGGAGGTCCATCCTACTAGAGATCTTTTGATTATATTTATTTTCACAGACATTGAATTACAGCTACTCAGCTGAACTGGAAGGGACCTCAGAGGTCATCTACTCCAAACCTTCCCTGAAGGGCAAATCCCCACTAGAGGCCTGGCATTTAGAAGACCTGAGTTCATATTTGGCCCCAGACACTTATTAGCTATGTGATCTTGGGCAAGTGACTTACACTCTGTTTGCCTCAGTTTCCTCAACTGTAAAATGGGGATCATAACAGCACCTACTTCAGACAGTTGTGAACATAAAATAAAATAATTTAGACTAGAAGAGGAGGTGGAGGGTGAGAATAATCCAGTTTAAGTGAGAGAGTCTACTAGATGACCTCTAAGTTTCTTTCCAATTCTAGATCTGTGATCCAATTATTGTTTGATTAATGATTTTAAAAATTTATCTAAAATATCCGCATAGTTTTGCATATCTTTTTTTTTTGCTTTTTGTTTTTTTTTGGAGGGCAATTGGGGTTAAGTGACTTGCCCAAGGTCACACAGCTAGAAAGTGTCTGAGGCCGAATTTGAACTCTAGTCCTCCCGACTCCAGGGCTGGTGCTCTATTTACTGCCCGACCTAGCCACCCCTATATATATCTTTTTTTTATGGCTAAACTCTTTAGGAAAGCAATCTATACTAAGTACTTCCACTTTTTTCCTCTCACTTTCTTCTTAACAGTCTCTAATCTCACTTATATTATTCAACTAAAACCCACTCCCTCCAGAGTTAGCAATGATCTCTTAATCACCAATTTAGGCCTTTTCTTAATCCTCATCATTCTTGATGTCTCCAAAACATTTGATACTGCTGATCTCCTTATCCTCCCTGTTGAGCACTCTCTACTCTCTGGTTTTCATGACATTGTTCTCTCCTAGCTTTCCTCCTACTTATTTCGACTATTTCTCAGTTTCCTTGGCTGGATCTTCATCTAAGTCATGATCACTAACAAGGGTTCTGTTCTGGCCTCTCTTTTCCTTTTCATTCTATACTATTGTACTTTGTGATTTCCTCAGTTCTATTGAGTTAAATTATCATTATAAATCATGCAGATTATTTCAATAGACAGCCTTGGTCTCCTTCCCAAGCTCTTGCGCTCTATAGGCATTTCAAAAGCATCATTTCTCAAACTCATTGTCTTTCTTGAAAAAATCTTCCTTTTTCCCAACTTCCTTATTTCTATCAAGGACACTACCATCCTGCCAGTCACAAAGGCTCACAAATTTGGTGTGACTCCTTACCCTTCCTTCACTCCTTAGTCTCATTCACCCCATATATCCAATCCATTACCTTTGCTTATTATTTTTACCCTCACAATGTGTACATACATAACATGTCTCCTTCTCTCTCTTCATGTAGCCTTCATCAATTCACATATGGCCTGAGCAGGCAGAACCCAGTAAGGACTCTGCTTTCCTAGTCCCAGACACTGTTACTTTTGATGCAACCCAAGATCAATCCAAGATGACATTAGCTTACTTTGCCTTCCACATTCCACTCTTGATTCAAATTGAGCTTGTAGTGCTCTAAAGGAGGGAAGGGAGCAAGCATTTATTAAATGCCTACTATGTGCCAGGAACCTATGCTAAGTGCTTTACAAATATTATCTCGTTAAAGACTCTAGGTCTTTTTCAAAGTAACTTTTATTTAGTTATGCCCCCCTCCACAGCTTTTATTTACGAACCTGATTTAAAAAAAATATGTAAGATTGCACTCATTCTTGTTTTATCTGATTAGATGTGGCCCAGTGTTTCAGCCTGTCAGAATAGTTTTGGATCCTGACTCTGTTAGGTATTCTTCACAGATCTGAATTTTCTGTCATTTGGAAATTGGAGAAGAATGCCATCTATACCTTTATCCTAGTTGTATTTGTTGTTATTGTTATTATTCAGTCACTTGCAGTCATGTCAAATTCTTTGTGACCCCACTGGGGGTTTTCTTGGTAAAGATACTCGGGTGGTTTGCCATTCCCTTCTCCAGATCATTTTAGCAATAAGGAAACTGAGGCAAATGGTTAAGTGACTTGCCCAGAGTCACATGGCTAGGACGTATCTGACAGCAGATTTGAACTAAGAAAAATGAGTCTTCCTGACTGCAGGCCCAGTGTTCTATCCACTGTGCCACCTAACTGACTCTGACCTTTTTCGAATTACTTACAAAAATATTAAAACGGTAAAGGGTAAAGCATAAACCACTGGGTCACTCCTGTAGTATCTTCCTTCCTAGTTGACATTAAACCATTGTTTAGGTTACTCTACATCTTTTCCATAAGAAAAGCATGAAAGACTGTCTAGTACAACAATCTGGTCCATCCCCCTGGTCCCAAGAGTCCTTTTCTCCCTTAGTGAAGTACCCACCAAGTTAATTTTTGGTGACAGGCATCCTCAATGAATGAGTCACTACCTTGCTCAATTGGGCTAGCTTTTTTTGCAGGAAATAGTGAATCCATTGATGGAGTAACATACTGTAATGTTGGTTCAATCAGGTCACTCTACTCTATACTGAGCTGCCATTATTACTGTCTCCAGTAGACAGTGGAATCTTTGATGGTTTTGAGGAATCTCCCTGTCCCACTGATCACTTGAGGGTTCCTATCTCAGGATACTCATTCACCTAAAAATGGGAAAGAATGAAGGCCAAAAAAACAGAGATGAAGAGATGACACACAGCAAGAAGGGGATGGTTATTGGGGGATAAGGCATTTCCTCCCAGATAATAGCAGTAGCCCTCACTCAAAAGCCACCAGAGAAAAGACAGGTCTTAGGTAGTGGTTTTTAGTATAACCATGAAGTTACAGCCTAGTACCCAATTAAAAGAGTTTTCATCTACACAGTCAGTACAGTCAGAGAATATGTTCTAGTGCTCTGAAATTGAGGTGGGGGGTTGAAGAAGGGCAGGACTATTATACATGTTCTGACGCAAGCCCACCTCTAGTTTTCACAGGCTTGCCTGGAATGTTTGCTCTGCGTGATCCAAGGTGTGTGTGTGATAGAGCCTTAAGGGATGTTATAACCAGTAATCCTGTGAAAAAAGAAGGATGAAAAAGATATTAGATTGTCATGGTCTGCTCTTGATGTAGCCTTGTTAACTTTTTGTGATAACTCCTTATTCCCTGGTCAACCTCCAAGCAACTGTTTTGCCACCCAGACCATAGTCTGTACCTTGAGTTTTTATCCCTTTCCTTCCCTGGAGGTCTGTTCTCCTGGTGGATGATTTTCCCATTATTTGGGCCATGCCCCTTCTGTGCTTCATTTCATTTTCCGCTTCTCAACCATTTTCTATCTAGCCTTCTTGCCACCAAGTCTATATATTCACCCTTGTCCTCCCCAACCTCCAGTTCTAGAACTATGATCAAATCATCTCTGCCATTGCTTATAGGGGATGGGCTGGGGTAGCATTGATCTCACTCCATGGTCCCACTCACTTTCCCTAGAGTTTCTTGGGCCAAAATCACCCTCTAGACCACCATTCCCCTATGTGTGTTATCTCCCTCTACCAGAATGTAAACTCTTTGAGGTCAGTAAACTGACTTTACCCTTGTATTTGCATTTCTTACATTTCTAGCATTTAGCACAATGCTCAGCATGTAATACATGCTTAATAAAATTTCCTCATTTATTCTTTCATCCCTGCTTCGTTTTTGAGATATTTGCTAACCACCCCATTAAGAATATATTTTAATTTCCTCAAGAATCAAAGTCAAGTTCATTTGCCTGAAGTCTGCAAGCTATGTTCTCTCCCCGCCCCTTTTTAAAAAATGAAAATATTTGCTCTTTTCCACTTATGTGGCCACTTCCCCATTCTCCTCAGTCTTTCAAAGACCATTGACAACATATAAACAATCACATCTGCCAATGCTTTCAGCATCCTGGGAAGTATTTTATCTGGACCTGCTGACTTACATGTATCAAGGATAACCAGGTTCATTGCCGCTAACTCTCTAGTTATATCGAATATTAATTCCCCATGAATTATTTTTTGTTCTGTTCTTTCAAATCCAAAGGTCATTCTCCTTCACAGAGACAAAAGGAGCTCATATTTTTAATGCTTATTTCAAGAGTTAAGAAGGAATGCCTTCTCTTCATTTCCCATTATTAATACCTCATCCATGTGGAATGGCAGTCCTATCCCTTCTTAGATTCTCCTCTTTTCCCCAATAAAATTTTTAAAAGCCTCCTTTTGCCATTCCAAGATTTCCTTGTCAAAGGCAGCAACTGGAATGGTGCAAAGAGGGTTTGGAATCAGGGAAATTTGTGTTCAAATTCTTCCTCAAAAACTTATTAGTTGTGTGACTCTGGGTAAGTCAGTTAGCTTCTGTGTACCACATCTTCTTCATCTGTAAAAAAGGGGGCACTTTAATATTTCTAAGGTCTCTTTCAGATCTAAATTAGTAATCCTATGTTCCTCAACCAATCCCAAACTTTAGTACTCCTGCCATGATTCTTAATGGACTATAAATATGCTTTTATATTTATCTTTTATTACCTGTCATAGCTTCCATCTTTTGTTCATGCGTGTTTTCTAAAAAAATCTAAATTTGTCAATGATTTATCAATGTATCAGCATTGGCCTCTTTAAAAAACGCTCCCCTCCCCTCCCCCTCTTGAAATTTACTGCTCAAGGAAATGGGGATGAAAAATATACAAGGAGACAAGGTATTTTGTGAAAATAGAGTAGAGCATGACTTCCTAACATTTTTTTTTTTCTGGGAGGTAAAAGATGAAATTGCTGCCATTATTTTACCAAACAAAAGAGATATACAATGAAAAGATGGTGGATATCAGATTTTTGAGTGAATGCCATGTCCTATTTGGGTCCTTAAAATGTGACTCTATGCTTATTTTTGTGGTTGGCTTAAAGGAGGAGAAGGGAGAGGGCATCCCTGCCTACCAGAGTAAATATTTTTAAGTAAGACATGTTCACATATTTTTTCCTTAGTTGGAAAATCAAGGGCTATCTGTCTTCTTTCCCATGAAGTTTTCGCTAAGACAGTAGGTGAAATTATAGGTTTACCTCTGGCCAGTGTTTTGAAGAACAGCAGTGTTTCTATTCTCTTCCAACTAGAGCTCTGATGTGTGCAGACTTCCCTGTAATTATGGTATAATTGGATTTAACTACAGGGGTAGAGTTAGTTTTTAACCAAAGCCCCTCAAATAATTTGTCACCCATTAGAGAAAAGGGCAGTGATGCTAGTTGCAACATTTGCTTTTTTTTTTTCCTCCAGAAGAAAAGAATACTCAGTAGCTGGATGAGTCAGAGGGAAAAAGGGACTCTCAAGTTCTTTTGGTCCATTTCCATGCCTCAAAGAAGGTTGATATCTGAACCATCTCTGATTTTTTTTTGTTTTACTTTCTTGAAAAAGAAAATCAGTTTAGATGGTGCTGTGCTACCGTTGAAAGATAATTGGAGTTGTTGTTATAAGAGCTGCTTTCATATCTTGCTTCTGCTTCTTCCTGGGCAAGTCACTTAATGTCTCTGGAACTCAGTTTCCATATATGTAAAATAAGGTGTTGAACTAAATAAACTTTAAGGTCCCTTCTATCGCTAAATCCATGATAATGTGATATTATTGCTATATGACCATAAAGGTTCTTTCTGATTCTAAATCAATTGTTCTGTAGCAGCAGTATTTTGCTTTTTGTGAAGTGGATTCCAAGGATTCTTTAAATAAAAGGTTCCAGCCTATCTCACTTTGTAGGATTAAGAAGCAGTTTCTAATGGCCATTCTTAAATGTTCTTACTTTAATTTAAACTATTTTTTTGTGTCCTTCCTTTAATGGAGAAGTTTTTAATCTGGGGTCCAGTATTTTTTTAAACAAATATTATAATAACTACACAACAAGGTCTTGATTAACACAAATAGTGAATCATCTGAAGTAACTGCATTACTTGAATTTATAATGCTTCTTTCTTTCTTTCTTTTGGAGGGAAGAAGGCAAAGCAATTGGGGTTAAATGACTTGCCCAAGATCACACAGCTAGTAAGTACGTCAAGTGTCTGAGGCCAAATTTGAACTCAGGTCCTCCTGACTCCAGGGCCAGTGCTCTACTCACTGCGCCACCTAGTTGCCCCATAATGCTTATTTCTATTGGGCTGGAACCAATGACCAGATTTTATGTAGCTGTAATTTCAAATAGTGTGACTTCAAATGGATTCTTTATCTGCACTAATTTGGTTCTAGTTTTATTTAAGTGTAATTGGTTTCCTTTGTAATCTTCATATTTTGTTTTGTGTGTTTTAAAAAATTATTTTGAGAAGGAGTCCATAGATAGGCTTCACCAAACTGTCAAAGGGGTCCATAGCACACAGGTGCCTACCAAATGCTAAATGGTCTGGTAAATTTTTAACAACAGGTTTTCTTAAGAAAAATCTATGCATGGCATAATTATAATCTGTATTATTAACATTTCTTCAACTATTTTTTAAAGCATAGATAAGCAACAAAACAATAAATCAAGTCCTGATCTGTAGACTTTTCTGGGGGTTTAAATGCTCATGATGAAAATTTAACAATAGACTCTCTTAAGCTGGGTTGAACTGGCTCCAGCATACCCTGCAAAAAGGCTAAAAACTGCTTTAATGGAAACAAAGGAGGGCAAGTTAAGTTGGTAAAGTCATAGATGTTTTGAATTTGAAGGAACTTTAAAAATTCATTCTATTTTTAAATTAATTTTTTGTTTGTTTTGGTTGTGTGTTGCAAAACTTCCTCAGACTGGCGAGATCCAAAAAGATGAAATCAGCTGACCAAAGTCACACAATGAGCCACAAACAAACCCAGGATCCAAAATTCCCAAGTCAGTTCTTGCTTCATCCAAACCAACCAGTTCTAGTCATTGTCTAGAAAAAATGGGATTCCTATTGCTTAGGGCTTGACTAAGAGATTGAAGATAGTGAGTGCCTTGATTGTCTGGAAAGATGCATCAGGGAGTGACCTGAATTAGTTACACAATTGTTGCTGGGTATAGCAGTGATGTTAATAAGCTCTGTCCTTGGCATTTCCATCTTTGACATTATAGTTTCCTTAGAATTCCTTCCAATCTGTCTAGCCTTCTTTTTAGCAGTAAACTATGCTATAAAGGTGTATTACCCTGGTCAGCATCTTAATCATCTTTGTGGGTGCTGACCCATGGCTAAAAAGAGCTGACTAAGATAAATTCCCTTCTTAGCACTGGGAACTGATATTGGAACTAGCTATGGGTCTTCTTGGAGTAATTAGAGGAAGAACAGCATGATGTAGCAGACAAAACACTGAATATGGAGTCAGAAGAAGTGACTTCAGATCTTAGTTATTTCAGTTATTTCCTGTGTGATCCTGAGCAAGCAATTTCTTTTCTTGAGACCTCAGTTTCTTTATCTGTAAAGAAAAAAAGAGGTTAGATTGACTAGGTAATTATTGCTAAGATTCTTGAGTTCTAAAGGCTAAGAACAATGATAAATTAATATAATAGCATTTGTAAACCTATTTGAGGTTTACAAAGCTCTTTACAAATATTAATTCATTTTTATCCTCAAAACAATCTTGGAAAGTAGATATTGTACAGATGAGGAAACTGAGTTAGTCAGTGGTTAAGTAACTTGCCCAGGGTCATATAACGAGTAGGTATCTTAAGCCTGATGTGAACTGACTGTAGGTCTAGTGCTTTATCCATTGTGCCCCAAAGCTGTCTTTAATATATAAAGAAATGATTAAAATGATAAAATGATATTCAGGAAAGGGTGTGTCAATGATTTTTAGTTGGTAAAGGTGATATTTTTAGTAGTCACCTTATAATTTTATACACTGAGTGATATTTCTTAATAGCCTCAGAATCAAAAGACCTAGGTTCTGATCTCTGATCTACCATTAATTTCCTGTGTAACCTTGGACAGATCCCTTTGACTCTGGACCTCAGTATCCTCTATCAAATGAAGGGCAATTGATTAGATGATCTTTAAAATTCTTTCAAATACTCTATTAGTGGATAGGTCTTGAGATAAAGAGTTTGAAACTTGGAATCCACAGACCTCCAAGGAGTCTGTAGATAGATTCAAGGTGGGAGTATGAGTGAATTTGGATAGAAATTGTTTTTTTTTTTAATTTTCACTGACTTCTAACTGGTTTATCATTTCCTTCAGTTATTTAAAATCATTATTCTGAAGAGTTCATAGACTACCATACTGTCAAAAGGTAAATGACACAAAACGGTCATTGGGTTACCCAGGGTTAAGAACTGTTGGTATGGATTATGGATCTTCTATGTCCATGGAGGACCTTTCTCCAGGAGAGACTTGGATTTAATACGGTGTTTGCTTAGATGTTGTTCAATCAATCTATCAACCAACAAGCATTTAAGCACCTACTATGTGTTAGAAGATGAGGTAACAAAGACAAAAATGAAACGGTTTCTATTCTCAAAGAGCTTACATTCTATGGGGGAAACACAGAGACAGAAACAGAGACAGGGGAGGGAGAGAAAAAGAAGAGAGAGAATGGGGAATATGTATATATATATATATATATATATATATATATATCTTTTTTATGTATATGTATATATGTATGTATAGTAATTTAAGGTGAGTACTAGCATCCAGAAAGATCAGAAAAGGTCTCACGTTAAATATGGGACTTGAGCTGAGCTTTGAAGAAAACTAGAGTTCTGAAGAAGCAGAAGTAAGGAGGAAGAACACTTCAGACTGAAAGGACAGTCCATACAAATACAGAGGCAGGATATGGAATGGGTAAGAAGAAGGGCAATTAGGTAAGTTTGTCAGGACCACAGAGTATGTGAGGAAGTCATGGGTCACAAACCTGGATGTTGATTTCTATTCATTGGGTGACTTTGAATAAATAACCTACCAAACTTAGGGTATTCTTTCTTGGTATGGATACATTGGCCCCTGAGGTTGGGAGGCCTTTGCCACCAAAGAACCTTTGGTCAACTATAGGAAAGGAGTTATGAAAATCTGGATCAGATTGATGAAGGAAGGTAGGAAATATTCTCCTTGGTGTTCCTGGAAACTGAAATATAACTATCTAGATAGTTAGTGAGATAAAAGACTGCTTGGGGGCAAGGGCCTAGACAAGGTGGCTTGTAGACATCCCTTTAGCCCTAAGGATCCTGGGAAATGCCAAGATATTAAACTTCTTTGCCAGAAGAGAGCAAAGCACAGTAAATAGAAAATGGTGCCAAGGGACTGGGGGTGGAGGGTGAGGCTGATACAGCAGGGATAGAGGATGTGGGCAGAAACCAGAGCTTTGAAATTCTAACCTTAGATGAGCAGACTTGAGTAACACGTCTATGAGAGGTGACTGTTCCTCAGCTAAACAATAGGAAAACTACACTTAACCTACCTCATTGAGATAGATGTGGGAGGAATTTTTGTATACTAATTAGAAGTTTTCACCATTACTTGTTAGTTTGGGTTGGGACAGAAAGGGGAAGGAAAGGAAATGCAAAGGATGCTTCCTTTCCTACTACCATGGAACCTTGAACAAACTGCTTAACTCCTTAATGTTAATTTCCTTTTTTTTTTCCTGAACAGGAACAGTGACCCACTGAGGTGGGAGGTCTGTACTACACTGGGGACTTCAGTTAGATGTGCGGAAAGATACAGGTGCATCTTGGATCCATTTGCTGAAGTTGAAAGCAGGTCATCTTATTCATTGGATGTCCTCTGAGCATCTTAACTCAACATACCCAAACAGAATTCATTATGTTTACTCTCTGTCTCCCAAATTACTGTTCCAGCCTTTGTAGAGGCTACTACCACATTTCTAGGTACAACTTTAGAGTAACTCTAGATTCCTAACCTTCTCATCCTACCATTACATCTCTTGCACCTATTCCTTTCTGTCCATTCACAGTCAGCATCCCCTTGTTCAGTTCCTTATCATCTTTCTGGACAATCGGACTATTACAATAGCTTCTTACCTGGTTTTCCTGCTTCAAGTCTCTCATATTCCATGTAGCTGCTAAAGTGATTTTCCTAAAAGCACAAGTTTGACTATGTCCCTCCTCTCTACTCAGTGTACTCTAGACATTCTCTATAACCTCTAAAATCAAATATAAATTCCCCTCTTGTTATTTAGACCATTTCACAACCAAGGCTCCAATTTATGTTTCCATCTTAGGATACAAAGCCAAACTTAAGTACCAGCTTCTGTGCCTTCTTGATCTACTCAGCTCTGGTGCCTTCTCCTCCCTGTTCCACCCCCCCCCCCCCCAGCCCAAACAACTTGTGTTTATTTTGCTCATACTTGTATATGTATATGTTGCCTTCCTTGATAAAATGTAAGCTACTTGAGGGAAGAAACAGTTTCTTTTAAAAAATTTTTTGTGTCCCCAGTACTAGCATTGTTCCCGGTACATAATAAAATGTATTGATTGATTAATTGGCCATCTTGGAGTTGAACATAGACATCTAACAATATGGAATGGTTAAGATATGGGCCTACTTTAAGGTCCAGGTCTCCTAGGGATATGGAGTAAAAAGGGTCTGTCTTAGAGCATCCAGGTATTTACTTGAAGAGGGTTTGGTATGAATGCACCCAGGATATAAGCTGATAGAACAGGAATAAATAGTTTGCCTTTTGATTTTATCCTCGGATCAGAAATTGCCTTAGAGATCTGAGAATTTATTACTAGTTGCTTTCAGAATTCCCTAGTGCTATCCACTCTAGGGGTTTGTACCTACTAATGATAATAATTCATAATTATGTAACACTTTCAGGTTTACAAAGTATTTTCTTCACTATAATCCCTTGAGGTAGGTAGTACAAATATTGCTAGCCAACCTGCCGCCACCTTCCTTTTCCTCTTCTTCTTCTTCCTCTTCCTTTTCTCCTCTTCTTTCTCCTCCTCCTTTCCTCCTCCTTCCTCTTTCTTCTCCTCCTCCTCCCTCTTTCTTCTCCTTTTTTGGTAAAGGGAGAGGGAAGAAAGAGGGACCTATGATTTCATTGTCTTAAGGAACTCCTGGTGAGAAAACTCCCTTTATTATTGTAAACTGACATTTGGCTTCATGGGGTATAGACAGGTCCAGTAACTTTCCTAGGGTCATATAGCTACTCTGAGGTCATACAGCCACATCCATCCATGATGCCATTCTGCCTCTCACCCTCATTTTACAAGTGAGGAAACTGAGACTCAAAGATGTCAAGTGACTTACCCATGGTCATATAGCTAGTGTTAGCACCAGAATTCAAACTTATCTCTTCAAATTCCAGGTTCAGCAGTCTTTCCACTATGCTTGGATCCCTCTTTTTTTTTTTTCCTTACTGATGCCATATTATACATGGTGCAGGAAATCAAGACGATGGATCAGAATATAATCGCCCAGGTTCAGTTGATTCTCTAAAGTTACCTTGTACCACGGAGGCAGGAGAAATTACTTAGGTAGCAGATTAAGACAACTTCTAGTTATATTTGTTTTGTGTCTTCCTAGAGGGAGGGAGTTCTCAGCTTCTTAGAATGCCCCTTTCAGTATGAAGAGTCTGATTTCAAGTGGTGTCCTCGCTCAAAAGTTTTACAACCTTAATTGACTATGCCCTCTCATGGACATTCTGAGAGAGAGAAGTTATGGGTTTCCCCTGTTGGCCTAGATTTCTTCATGCCATCTGGCCCCTGTCTACTTGCCTCAATCCTACCTATTCATCAAGGGCTCCTTCCTTTCCCAGCTACATTAGGCTAAAGTGTTCTCCTCTGACTTCTAGCTCTTACAGGTCTATTCCACAAATGAATGCCCTTATTAAATACATCCTAACTTTGAATGTTTTGTAATTGATATGATATATGTATATATTATATGATAATTGATATGATATAGTATGATAAAGTAAGGACAGTGTTGCATTTGAAGTCAGAGGACTTGCATTCAAATCTGATGCTTATTATATGGGTGACCTTGGGTAAGTCACAACCTTCTTTAGGTTCCTTTAATGTAAAATGAAAGGGTTGGACTAGATGGTGTCTAAGGCCCTTTCCAGCTTTCAACCTACGATTCTGTTTTATGGATTTGAGTCTCATTTATTTAGCCAGATTGTAATGCTTTTGGAAGCTGGAATGTACCTAATACTGCTTTGTCCAGCCCAGTGGAAAAAAAGAATACTGACTCTGGGGATAGAGGACCTCAGTTCAAGTCTTGGCTGTGCCCACTGAGTGACCTGGAATGAATGACTCAACCTTCTTGGCACTCAGTGTCTACTCTGTAAAATGAAAGTTTTGTATTAGAAGATGTCAGAGGTCCCTTCTACCCCTGTGACTTTCCCTAGAGTCTAGTACAGTGCTGGGTACAAAAGGGGCTCTTGGGCAGTGCTTTTGGTCTCTGGGCTTTGTGCTGACAGTTCCCTTTCCTAAGGTCCTCCCTTCCCCCTTCTCTACTTTTACCAGCGACAAACCCTCCTGTATAAATGGGGCCTCATATCTGCCCTAACATGCCAGTCTGCAAATCAGCCTGGACTAAGCTGTCTGCAAGCCCAACCGCGTTTATGAAAAAGCCTAAGCCTCTCCCTAGAGACAAGGAATTCTGTGGACATGCAGGCACATGCTGGCTTATCTGGGCAGCCATTCTACCAACCCTGGGCCCGCCTTTGGGAACACTCCTTGCTCCTTCCTCTTAATTCAGCTCTTGCCCTTGTCCTAACTTGTTTGGCTCCTGTGTGATGGGGAAAGAATAACATACATGTGTGTTGAATTTTTGGAATAAAGAGTTGGGAGCCTTGCTTATGGAGGGGAGTGTGCGACCTTGGCTGGAGCAATTTGTTGAATCCCAGGGAAAGTGGGAGAATGCCATGTAGAGTTGTAAGAGAGTCTGAACAGTCACCTAGGCCAGACTTCTATCAAAGGAAGTAGTGAGGTGCTTCCAGGGAGGAAAGAGCCCTGAACTGAGGGCCAGCAGATTCCTTTCTGGTCCTAGCTCTACCACTAGCTTATTTCTTTTCTCTTCCTATAGTGTGTCCTTGAAAGATGTGGATTTAACAAGATGTGGATTAATCAGGGGACTCCTTTTCCCCAGGCTTCATCTAATTAGAAACCTTGGAGTATTTGTTAGTGGGATGAGGGGTAGCCAAGGCTATTTTTCCAGAATTGTAGATTGAGGGCTAGAAGGGATTTTGGATGAATGTAATGTTGGACAAGTCACTTCCTTTTTCCCCCCCCCTTTGAATTTTCTCTAAAAAATGAGGGTTCTGTTAGATGGAAGAATTTCTAAGGTCCTCATCATAGCTCAAATTTCCTTCACTTTGTGAGAAGTCAAATGAAGTAGAGATCAAGGCAGGCTGGTATCTTGTGCCTCCCTATTTGGGATGAACACATTTGGGAGTTTGAAACTGTAGGCTAAGGCCCTTTCTTAAGACCTCCAGTTCTTTAAGACTGAGCTCAAAGTGGACACATGACTGACCTTGTTCCTGGGCTTAGCCAGTGAAGGAGAGAGAGTACTGCAGCCATGCCTTGCCAACCTGCATAGTGAGGGATTCCAAAGGCTGCAAGTACAGCATCTGGAAGGACAAGACATGTTTGAATTATGGAGATATTCACTACTTACCATGGTCTGGCTCTGCCAAGTTTTCATGTATTCAGGCTTACTTCTACTCTTCCACACTTTTCTTAGGAAGTTTAAAGTTTATTCATACTGTGTTCCTTATCTTTTAGAACATGCTTTGTTGATATTTTTTTCTACCTCCCTCCCTCCCTCCTTTCTTTTCCTCCCTCCCTCTCTCCCTCCCTCCCTCCTTCTCTCTCTCTCTCTCTCTCTCCCTTCCTTCCTTCCTTCCTTTCCTTCTTTTCTTTCTTTCTTTCCCTTCTCTCTCTTTCTTCCATAAAATTGGAATTCATTATGTGGTATAGTGGACATCCCACTTAGAGTCAGAAAGCCTGGGTCTGAATCCTGGCACTGGCCCTTTGCTATCCATGTGACCTTGCACAAGGCAGTTAACTTCCCTGCCTGGCTTTCCTTATCTATAAAAGAAGGAGGTTGTACTAGCTACCTTCTAAGGTCTTTTTTGTCTCTAAAACATTTGCATTCTTAACAACAAGTTTACCATTTTCATTTCTAGCCCTATAGTGTGTCCTTGTAAGATGTGAAGCCTCTTTGATTGACCTGCAGACTCCTCATTCTGAGGTTTTAATTGCTTAGGATTCCTGGAACATTTGCTTAGTGGGATGAGACCATAGTTTCCCCCCTCCCCTCAATCCCTCATAGTATTGTAGAGCTAGACAGAATCTTAGTGATCATTAGTACAAACCTCTCATTTTATAGATTAAAGAAAAAAAATACAGTTCCAAGAACTTAAGTGACTTGATCAAAGTCACACACATGGTAACTATCAGAGACAAGACTTGAACCCCAGGCTCTATGACTGCAGAGCTGATGGGTTTTCCAGAATACCACATTTTCTTGAGAGCTGAAGGCTCTTATTGATGGTCAAACAGCCACAACCACTAATGACCAGTCTCTGATACAATCATTTATTTTCCCCCTAAAATTTTGTGTGTGCATATGCATGTTGTTGTTTGTATATACATGTAAGTGTATGCTTGTGCATGTGTGTGCGTGTGTGTGTATAGTTTGAGGAAAATATAATTGTACAGGCCTGATGCTGTTGCCCCTATCATGCTGTAATAACCATTTGATGTCACACTGCTTAAGAGCTTTTCTGGAAATCTTTCTCCTTTTTGTCTCTCATACCCCATGTGCCCTCCCCCTTCTTCTTCTTCTTTCTTTTTTTTTCCAAAACCTAAACTAACTTTCTGCCAAGAGTAAACAGACTTTATCCCCAGAGGGGTGGGCTTGGTTAGGTATCCAAGTATTCAAAGCTGAGGTAGGTTTAAACTTGGCCAATATCTCCTGCCCCTCCCTGCTTCTAGTCATGAATTAGGAGAGTTCAGCCTCTCCCTCTTCTTTCTATTGCCTGTCCCCTAGCGCAGCCCCCACCATCTCCTTGGACTAATGCCCAGTCACAATCTTCCTGCAAATGGCCCCAGCAGATGCTGTGCTTGGAAGGTGGATATGGCTTTGGGTTTTCCATGCTTAGCCCTAGAAGATACAAGGAAACTTTATGCTGATGATGTGTTCAGAGCTTGAGTCTCCATTATGTGACTAATGAGAGTATGGCACATGTTTTCTCAGGCTGCTTTGCTGCCTGACATTGGGACGGGCGTTCCATTTGGATGATAATAATTACATAGGGGTTGGGAAGATGTTAGTGTACTTGGGATAGATCCAGGTCATCATTCTCTTTTCTTAGGAAAAAAAAGAGAGAGGAAGAGAAAGGGAGAGAGAGAGAGAGAGAGAGAGAGAGAAGATACTGCATCTGCAGCCAAATTCCCGCCCTGTGAAATCACTTTGGAAGCTGGATTTGGCAGACCCATTCAGCTGAGCCCAGAGGGCTTTGTTTGCCAGTCTAGGTTTCCAATGCCCTGATTTAGCATGAAAGGACATACCATGATTGGTCAGGTTGAAGGGATGAGAAGAGTTGGTTTGGAAGCTGGCTCTGTGCCTTCCCCTGAAAGGCCAGGACCCAGCAAGCTGGTAGCTGAAAGATGCTAACCCTGTGGGCCATGCTGTCTCTGTCTTTTGTGACTTTGCCAGTTAGGACTTCTATTAGCAATTTAGCAGATTAAAATGGTGGCTGGATTCTTAAAACCCTATATTACTTATACTTTGGCCATCTTGAAAACAAATCCCAGAACCAGAATAAATATGAAGGGTCAAATACCATGAACTCTTCTAGGTAAGATGATGAAACCAACACCACTAGATAGATGAGACTCTTTCCTCCTCTTTAAAAAGAGAAGCTTTCATAGCCTACTTTTATTATTCAAGGGTCCAGTATTTAAACTACTTTCAATGACAGTTATATAAGCCAAACCCAAGTCCCTGCAATTGCAACTTGTATTCATTCTCTCTGGTTCCATCTTCGGTGAAGAATAGACCTTTCCCTTTCTTTCTTACTTGGGTCTTCGCTCAGTTGAAATTAATCAGGTCTGGTCTATGCCTCTGTGATATCTGATATTGGTCCTGGTTTAAGTGTCTGTCACTTTGAGAAGAGCAGGAGATCAGCCATGCAAGGAGGATATCTGTCTCTAGGTGTTCCCAACAGCTGTGCTCCCTAGAGGAATGGGGGAGAAAGAGGAAATAGTGGGATAGCTTCATCTACCCCTGGCAGTCAGACTTGTCTCTAATACGTGAACCACATAAATTTTGTCAGATCCTAGGATGCAGTCCAGGTTGGAGTCCATGATCTATGTGCTGGGGAAACCAGTTGTGCCAGGGCCGGCTTTTTATGCCAGACAATTAGAAAGAAAGTGAGATGAATTTGAAGTTAGAGCTTGAAGTAAAATTTCTGCTATTTTTTGGCTACATAGACCTCCTGGGCTCCAAAAAGGCAAGAACAGAAAAAATGCTGGATTTGGAACCCCAGGATCTGGATTCGAGTCCCAGTCCTAACACTTCTTCACATCCTGTGTGATCCTGAACAAATCACTGAGCTCTCAGGGGCTCAGTTTCCTCACTGATAAAATGAGGGTGTTCAACTAGATGGCCTCCATCTAAGCTCCCTTTCATCTCTCCTGTTATTTCTGTTCTATCTGGCATTTATCCTTTCTCTGTAGCTCATGTCTGAGGGATCCAGATCACAGAAACTTGAAAGGAGATGGGAAATGGAGAGCAAGCATTTCTGTAGCATCACCTATGTGCTAGGTTCTCTGCTAAGTGATTTCCAAATGTTACCTCATTTGATCCTCCAAGGAGGTAGGTGCCTCTTTTTACGGTTGAGGAAACTGAGGCACATAGCAATTTCATGACTTGTCCAGAGTCACACAGCTATCTTCTGAGGAGGATTTGAACTCAGGTCTTCCTGGATCTAGACCCAGTGCTCTATCCACTGAACCACCTAGCTGCCCCTGCTTGAAGGAACCTTAGAAGTCATCTTGTACAACCTCTTCATTTTATAGATGAGGAGAACTGCGACAGCTGTTAAGTAGAAGAGCTGGTGTTTGAACTGAAGCCCTCTGGTTCCATGTTGTTGCTGCTTCTACACTCTCTCCTCATATATTTAGAGGTGGAAGGAACATTAAATAAAGGTGCTCCATTTCACAGACGAGCATTTCATACATATAGAGGTTAAATGACTTTCCCAAGGTCATAAAACTAATACCTGTCTGAAGCTGAATTTGAATACGCATCCTTCTGATGCCAGTGTCGTGTTTATGGTGTGATGCTGTCACCTCTAACCCTTTTGTGACCTCTGTCACTTCTCAAGACTAAGGAGAAAGGAGAAAGCCCAGAAGAGGGAAAAACACAGAACACTATAAGGCATCCACCCCTTAGAAAGCCTGTTGGAATAGATCCTCTTCTTTGTCTCTTCAGTGGGGCATGAAATAACATGCTTTGCTGATGCTAGATCCTGGAATTGTTGGGAAAGGAACAGGCACAAACCTGGGGGAAGCCTGACAGCATTCATTGTCAGAAAAGTACGCCTTTTCCACTCCCCTCGCCCAAAAGAGAAAAAAAAGGCACAGAGAGAATGGAGTCCTTAGTTTCACAATCTCATGCAAATCCTTCTACTGCCCAGACTTGCTCAAAAGTCCTGGAAGGGTCAGAGGCCTTTGGAAAGACTGGCCTTCTGCTCCCAAGAGAAAGTGTTTCCCCAAACTCTTGCTTTGTCCGGAATCTGTAGAGATGTGTGGGGTAGCTCAGATAATCTGAGGAAGTGGAGAAATGAAGCTTCCCTGGTTCTGTTTAGGATGGGGAGCCCCAAGAGGAAAGCCCTTGGGATCTCTTGGGAGGGAATGCAAGCTTTTGGAGGGCAGGGAATGCTTCACTTTTGTCTTTGCATCTCTAGTGCACAGCACAGTGCCTGACACATAAGAAACACATGATTAATACCTGCTGACTGATTAAGGAGGATCTGTCATAAGCAAGCAAGGCAGGGTAGTAGCATAGCTCTAAGTCATACCAGAGGGCATGATGTGGGGGCACAGGAAAGTCAGGGGTCCTTCAGAGACTGGGGTTGCTGGCTATTCTCTTGGTCTAGAGGAAAGTCTCCTGATCAGAGAGATTCTCTGTTGAGAATCTTGTCTTTCCTCTAAGAATAACTGCACATATTTTTTTAACCTGGCAAAAAACAGTTGAAGGGAGGAATAGGGGTCATAGTGTTAAATGTCAATTTGACCATAGTTGGAGGTGGTCAGCCAACCCATTTCCCCAATCTCTGCTGACCTGTAACTCCATTGCGACTTCCACTCTTAAGACTGCCTTCCTCCTCATTCCAGCAGGGATGCTGGCCAGTGATGGACCACAGTGTATGAGGCACAGAAATTTCTGGGCCAGCATAAATACTCACTATCCTGGGAAAGGAAGGATAACCCAATAAAGAGTATGGCCCCTGGACTTTGGCAGAGGGGCAAATACCTTAGCTGTCCTGCTTTGGTTACATTTCTGCTTTCTTCTATGCCCAGACCCCATCCCAAAGAGAAAGGTAGAGGGGGAAAAACCCTCTAGAAATGAAACTTTGTTTAAAAAAAAAAATCCATTTTTTTGAGGGGTGGGGGTAAAGACATGGGCTTGGTTTTCTTCATTGTGTTAAGGAATAGCCAGAATTTTATATTCATTCTGAGCTGAGTTAATTAAATGATTCATTATGCGCTATTTTTCTCAAAAGCCTGGATTTGTAATTAGTTACTCATGTAACACTAGTATGCCTGTTGCCTGTCTGCTGGTATTTAACAGACTAACTTGATTTCATCCAGAAAACAAGATTCAATAATTAGATAAGAATTATTGGAGGCCTGGGATTCGTTACAGAAGGGGTGTGTGTGTGTGTGTGTGTGTGTGTGTGTGTGTGTGTGTGTGTGTGTGTGTGTGTGTGTGTGTCGGCAGGAGGCAGGATATGTCATGTGGAGAATGGATAACAGAATGACTGGTGTGGAACTCAAAGTATCAGATCTTAAGGGGAATCGTAGAATGTGAAAGCCAGAAGGACAACAGAGGCCTAATGTCCAGTCTATTTCCTTTATTTTACAGATGAGGGCACAGAGGCCTAGAGAGATGAAATGATTAGCCCAGTGCAATAGATTGTAATGTGTTTGGACACACTTACCTTTCTATCGACCTATTCTAGCTATATTTGCTCTCTGACAAAGATTTAAACAACTATTAGGTGTCTGGCCTTTTGTTCAATTCAATTCCATCCAATTCAACAACATTAAGTATCTACCGTGATCCACATGTGGTATTAGGTATCATGGATTTTTATGGGGGAGGGGGTGACAAGGGAGGAGAGGGGAGACACAACACAAAGGCCCCAGTCCTCTGCTTGCAGCCCTTGTATCCTCACTGCTAAAGCTTAATCTCCACCTGTACAGTTAACCTCACCCCAGGCACTCTGATGAATTTGGGTTCTTGTCTCATTCCTTATGAGTAATCACCCACCACGTAGCTCAGTTCCAGTAACCTGGCCCTGGTCTTGTTCTCCCATGCCTGAATTGCTGTCTTGTTTCCCTGCCTGGGGCCCTGATTATTCAAAAAATCTGAGGCCCTGCATTGTTTCCCCCCCTTACTTCCAGGATATGCAGTTCTGCCTAAACCCCAATCTCTCTGCCCATGTGATTACAACCTACAGTTAGATAGATTTGATTTGGAATGCTCTCTTACCTAGAACTCAGCTAGGACATCCTTCCCTTATCCCCAACAAAACAAAACAATGATCATGAAAACCAGCTGATTGTTTTCCACTGCTGAATCTCCTGGCCTCTGCCTGTCTGCCTGTCTAGACTTCTATCCATTTCCTACGACTGCCAAGACTTTCTATGATCACCTGTCTAACTCCATCAGATCCATCTAGTCCACTGGTTCTAGTCATAACTAATTTTTCTGATACTGCTACAAATTAAGAACTAATTCTGACAGTAAGAAAACATCTAGTCACCTGCAGTGTCCCGGCCCAGATAATTGAGAGATAAAGTACAGTAGGAAAAGAGAGATACTATTGGCATCTTTGAGAAATAACGAAGAATAAAAAGTGAGATTGGAAGACTGGACAAATATAACTGTTGCCTTGATTTTCAAATGGAGAAAAGGACTGGATTTTAGAAACTCAGAAAATATAAACCAGTGAGCCTGATATCAATCCCTGGCAAAATTTTAGAACAGATTATTAAACAGATGGCTTGTGAGTGTTCAGAAAAAATTCAGTGCTTCCTAGAAGTCAGTATGAGTTTCCCTAAGAACACATCCTAAACTAAACTCACTATGCAATTCTTTTTTCAGAGATTTAGTATATTGCTAGAGCTAAGGTATGCATAGACATATCTTAACATCAGCAAGGCATTTTACTAGATACTTCATCATATCCTCATGGATATGATAGATAAATGTGGACTGGATAATAGCCTAAACTGGTAGATTTGCAGCTGATTCTTTGTTCCTAAAAGTGATTAATGGATCAGTGTTAATCTATCTCAAGAGTACTTAACCTGGGGTCTGTAAACCTGTTTTTTTTAAATT
The DNA here is from genome assembly GCF_028583685.1 of Petaurus breviceps papuanus. Lineage (NCBI taxonomy): Eukaryota > Metazoa > Chordata > Mammalia > Diprotodontia > Petauridae > Petaurus > Petaurus breviceps. The sequence continues at coordinate 36,260,151 of NW_027187372.1, read as the reverse complement.
GATAATTGTATTTCAATATAATTGGTTTCCTTTCGCAGCCCATATATTTTATTTTATGTATTTAAAACATGATTCTGAAAAAAGGTCCATAGGCTTCATCAGACTTCCAAAGGTGTCCATGATATAAAAAGAGTAAGGTCTCCTGGTCTAGAAGGAGATCTCTATCAAAAGAAAACAAAACAGAAAACTGTGTCCCAGAACGCTGAAAATGCTGTTTTCAAGTTGACTCAGTCTAATCTTGGGGGCTATCTGAAAATATCAGCTTCTTTTTTGGCTAGAGCTTTGTGCAACTCATGGATAGGTTTCCATAAACGTGAGCAGCAGGAGTTCATTCTCCCATACAAGGAGTCCATGTAACAAATGCATTTTGGGTAGAGGACAACTTTTATTTTATCCCCCAGAAAATGAAGAAATGCAAAGAACTGATAGGAGAACACAATATATACCTAAGACAAGCAAAGCACCCACAGTAACCTGTAAGTAATCATGACAATTCTCCTCCCTCTCAGGTAGATTCTGCTTTTCCATCAGGATCATAGAATGCTTCTAACTTATTTACTGGCTTGGACTGTCCTTAGAACAGAACTGAACTTGGGACTTCTTACAGGACAACTTTCCTGACATTCTGGTGAGTCCCTAGCTTTCCAATGGAGTCTTAGCCCCTTCAAGACTCATCCCACCCTATAGTTTGGCTCATCCCAGAAAGAAAATGCACTATTTATATTGTTGTTGTTCAGTCGTTTCATTGTGTCTGACTCTTTGTGACTCCATTTGGGGTTTTCTTGACAAAGATACTAGAGTGGTTTGCCATTTCCTTCTCCAGCTCATTTTAGAGACAAAGAAACTGAGGCAAACAGGATGAAGTGACTTGCCCAGGGTATCTGAGACTGGATTTGAACTCAGGTCTTCCTGACTTCAGGCCCAATGCTATATGAACTGCACCACCTAGCTGCCCATATTTAGACTGTACTGTACCTAATAACTCACAGAATAGTAATAACAGGGAATAATCTTTTGCATAGCCCTTCAACTTCTCCATATTATGACTGTAATCCTTTATTTCTCCTTCTGTTCTGTAGACCATATGAGGAGTGATACTCTTCTCTCTCCCATAGCCTTCTTTTTACTTAACTTGCCTTCTTAACTTAATTTGCCTTAAATTAACTTACCTTCTCTTTCTAAAAGTCCAAGTCCCCAGACTCAATTTGGGGTTACTCATGAGGCAATCCATAAGGCCAATGCTGCCTAAGAAGTCTTTCACCCCTTGCTAGAAGGTTATATTGGAGCAGCAGAATGTCCAGGAATTCTCCTGTCCCCTAAGCAGGAGTCAGGGTTCAAGAATGACATTGTCCATTTAAGCTAGGTGAATGAGAGCAAGTCAGTCTCTACCACAAGGCAAAAAGTGTGTTTCTTGGTTCTACACAATGCCCTGACTGTAAGCTTTTTATAAAATAGCAAATCAATTTATATACTGGAATTCCAGTGGCAAGCCAGGAGAGAGCAGTGCTAGCCAAGTCCCTGAGAGAATCTCTTTGGGGAGGAAGGGACTCTTTCCTCTTATCCACTTTGAATAGAGGATGACCTTGTGAATTTTGATGGGTGGGAAGACTCAGATTGCTCACTGGTGTCCCAGTCATGTCACTGATACAGCAGGAGCTGGAGGCAGTGTCTGCATTGGGAACCAAGGACAAACTGAGGAAAAGCAGCTTCAGGAGTCTACAAAGAACATAGCAGAAAGCTACATCATACCTAAGGAGAATGTCACACGTGGCTCACAAGGGGGTGATGATGTCTTCTAACAAAAAAGACATCTAGGAACCATGAATCCCTTTGCCACATCTGCACTAAGCTTGAGCCCACTTTCCCTTAGAATTTGAATATGCTTATAGGTTAGTGTGGCCCTAGTTGGGGGGGGATGTTTTGTACAAACTGTTCTTAACACATATACACACACTATATGCATATATATGTACACAAATATATACACACACATATGTACAGATATATGTATATACACATGTGCATATACATGTATAGATATGTGTATATATACAAATATACATATATACATATGCACACACACATATACATCACATTTGTATACCCATTCCTAAAAGCTAAGTCTAGTGGGCCAATTGATATTAATTGATCATTGATAAGAAAAGGGAACCAGTGAAGGCTTTTGAGCATGACACTTCCCCTCCTTCCCTAATACTGTCAGAGTCCCCCAGAACTCTGAGAGGAGAAGGTAGCAGTTGCCATATGGGAACCCTGACTGCTAATGAAAGTGGGGTTTGGGAGAGTAAACTCCAAATCATGAGCTTAGAAAAGGTTCCAGCCATGACCATCCACTCTGCTGGGGATCTCTCCTGATTAATCCTTTACATTAACAGCTAAAGGTGTCTGCAGGGGTAATGGGCTACCTTGGGAAGAAGGGGTTCCCTCTCAGTAGAGACCTTCAAGCAAAGGTTAGACAATCACTTGGTAGATGTATTTTGGGGGGAGTTTTTTAAAAGTATATATTAAAAGTGACCCTTTCCAACTCTGAAATTCTCTGATACTGTTCTGTCATTAAGCCATGCTACTCAGCAGTTTTTGTTTTAAATAGATGATTGGGATGACTTCATACCAGTCAGAAGGCAAACTTGTCACATTTCTAGATGACACAAATTTCAGACCTGAAACAGATAACTGAGAGCACTTAGTCCAGTGGTTCTGAAAGATGTGCTGCAGAATTAGTGTGCTGCAAGTCACTGAATGTGCCACAAAATTGGGGATTGAAACATTGGAACTCAATAGAATGATCAAGCTTGGCCCCAAAGAAGATATGTTGTAGGAGAATTCATTTACTTCTCTTCTTTGCAGATATGGGGCACTATGGATGTGGAATACTTAACATGGTACAGTGTCAAAGGTCGCTGGATTTGGGGTCAGAGGACTTGGATTCAAATCCAGGTTCTTCCAGGTACAACCTTGGGCTAGTCACTTAATTTATCTGGGCTTCAGTTTCCTCAATTATAAAATGAGGGGATTGGATTTAATGAACTCCCAGCTCCCTTTTACCTTCAAATCTATGATCTATAGTGTTGTACTTGGCTCATGTGTTATCTTTGCCAAACTTTTCCCCTGTTTTCTTTTTTATTCATTGTATATAGAGCAGAGGCCATCAAACTTCATTGAGGACTAAATTCTTCTCATCCCTACTCTAGGGTCCTCAAGGTAAGAATGGTTTTTATGTTTTAAAATATAATAAAACTAGGGGAGGGTAGGTGGCGCAGTGAGTAAAGCGTGGGCCCTGGAGTTGGGAGGACCCCAGTTCGGTTCCAGCCTGAGACACTTAACACCCACACAAAAGTACTAGCCGTGTAACTTTGGGCGAGTTACTTAACCCCAATTGCCCTCCAAAAGGCAAAAAATATATATATATATATATATATATATATATATATATATATATATAAAATAAAACTTTAATTAAAATGTAAAATATATTCTCAGATTGTAGATGGTACAAAATCAGGTGGTGGTCATGATGTGGTCTTGCTGCGCCTCATTTTGATAGTGCCCATGGGGGATGGATCTCTGCATGTTGGAAGGAGGAGGGGTATATTAAGAAATAACAGTGAGATAAAAACAAAAGATATCAATAAAAGTTAAAAAAAAGCTACTGGTAGACACTTGAGTATTTAATGTGAATAAAAGAAAACCAAGGGTAGGCATGCTAGTGATTTTTAAATATTTGAAAGGATGTCAGGGAGAAGAGAGAATACAATAGTTCTTTGTCACACCAGAGGACAGAGTTGGAACAATGGAGAGACAATATGGCACAGTAGCCACAGTTTGAGGACCTGGATTAGAATCACAGCTTTGTTCCTCACTACTTGTGTCATTTAGGACAAATCACAACCTCTCTGGACCTCCATTTCCTCATCTTTAAAATGAGGGTGTTGAATTAGATGACCTCTAATCTCCCTTCTAGCTTTAAATCTGTACTTGTCTAAATTGCTGACAATTTACAAGAAGTTAAATTTTAGCTCAAGATAAGGATGACCTTATGAACAATCATAGCTCTGTGCCAGTCAAAGAGCCAGAAATATCTATCTTCATGAAACATCTAGAGATCTCTACCATGAGAAATTTTCAAAGAGAGGTTGCAAGAGGGTAAAGGATGGAAAGGATTCCTGAACTTCTGAACCTATAGATTAGGTGGCTTTGAAGGTCCATTCCAACTCCAAGACTAAGCAGGGAATGGTTTGGGAGAACTTATGGGAGCTATCTTAAAACAAGACTGCTACACTTTTTTTGATAGGGAAGGAGAAGGGGTACTGGAGAAAACTATGATGATTTAAAAAGACAGAAGACATCTATACAAACTTATTTGGAAAAGAAACAAAAAACAAACCAGAACTTCTAGATGGAAATGAGAGTTTTTACTTGCTTCCATATTATTTTTTTCATCCCTTCAGACACCAATCAGAGAAGGAAAAGAATTTGGCAGACACCCTCTTTTACTTGTTTACATGGGAAAATAGATGAAAAATTCTGGGACAAAGGCTTAGATTTTATATAGGAAAGAGTTTCTACATTTGAAATATTTCAGCATCAGAAACAGGCTTCTAACTAATCATAGGATTATAGGATTTAGAGCTAAAGGAACCTTAGAAATTGGGCAGTATTCTCCTCTTCCCCTATTTTATAAAGGAGGAAACTAAAACCCAGAAAGGAAAGTAACTTCCCAAGGTATTAATCTCATTAAAACAGATTATCTAATTGTATTTGTAACTACTGCAAGTAGCAAAGTGACTTGAACACAGTTGGTGCTTAATAAGGGTCTTTCACAACAGCATTGCCTTTCTGGGGATGACTTAGACATGAACCAGGCCAAAAGCCCAGCAGCTGGATTAAGAATCAGAGAATTTTTAGAACTGGGAAGGTCCTTGGAGATGAGTTAGCTCAACTCCCTCATTTGAGTAGGAAGACCGAGGAAGGTGAAACTGATTCCTACCAAGACATACAATTCTCCAGTACCAGGGTCAGAGCTAGAACTCAAGTCTCTCATTTACCTAGTAGTCCAGGGCTCCTTTCTCTTCACTGGGGCTTGGTGACACATCTTAAGAACTGTTTCATTCAATTTAATTCAGCAGCAAATCCCTTAAATGAACACCAAATGCATCCATTCACCTATTCAGGGGTGGCAGTCAAAAAAAGACCTTTAAAATAAATCTTCTAAATAGGGCAACTTTATCTTTCTTTCATTTAAATACTGCTAAACACATGGGGGAAAGCACAGAACCATTATCCATCAGAATGAAGAATAATCCACTATCAAGGCTTACATTGACTATAAGATTGGCCTCTGAGCTATGGGTCCTCCTACCCGGCTTCCAGAATAAGGTTAGTGGGTATATCTTTCTTTAAATGGCTCTATTTCATTTGCATTTTTAAACTCTTACTTCAGAGAGCAGAAGAGGTTACAAATGGCTTCGAGCAGATGGGTGTGATTTCTCCAAACTCTGCTCAGAATATTCCTGCCTGAGCACCCCCCCCCCACCCCTGAAATTGAGTGTCAGCTTCCCTCAGAGTAGAAAGATATTAGCTTCATATTTGTACATGTTTTTCACTGCTCTTCTCTTGATTTGATGGTCTCATTTAGCCACAGGCAGTCTCTGGCAATGATTCTGTCTCCCCAATAAAATTAAAAATCACCTTTCCTCTCTCACTCTCTCTTCCTTCTCCTCCCCCATCTTTTTAATAAGATATTTCCTTGTTTAGGGCTGAAAAGAGACAAGGTATAGAATATTGGAAATGTTTCTTTTCCTCTGGTTATTTCTGTTTTGATGAGGAGAAAACAATACAAGGGGGAGAGGGAGAGAAGCCCCCCAAAATGAAAATCTGAGTGGAAAAATCTCAACAAGAACATAGGTATTTCTGGTATGTTAAGATAGGAAATAGAAATGGTAGTTTTGGCCTTGAAGAACAGATGAAGAATCATCATTCTCCTTAACATAGAAGGATGAGATACTACAGGAACATTGATGCACAATCTGGTATGGTCAATATGTGGGTTTGTCTTGCTTAATTATTGTTTATTACAAAAGAAGGATCCTTGGGTGGTGATGAGGAATAAAAGGGATGCCACCTCTACCCTTCAGCAAAACTGACTGTCACAAAGACACTAAAATGTAAAGGGAAAGACTTTTCCAATGTAAAGAAAGGATTCCATACAATAGCAAAGTTGTATGGCTTGAGATGTTCAAATTGTTATGGAAATGCAAGAAAAGACAATGACACCCTGGAGCCTAGACTGTTTTTGTCCTCAGTCACTCATCTGCATCACTGAATGAGACCCCAACAGGAATATGGGAAGTGTAACAGACTGATCACCCTAAGTAAAGGTAGTGTCCCCTTTAAAACCAGGATGGATTGTTGAACAGGAAGTACTATTTCCTAGCCCTACGTGATAAGCCTCAGAACTGATCATCAGAAGAAGTCAAAAAGAAAGGCTTTCACTAGGTCATTGCCTTCGTGGAAAGACCACAGTCCCATTCCAGTTGAAATGAGTAAGCTAACCCTCCATCAAAAGAGGGTGCCCAGGTTCCCAGCTGAGCCTAAAGCTGACCTATTAAAGAATGAGCCCTTAGAATCTAGAACAGGATTGTCAAACAGAGAGCTGGGGTTGAGTTTGACACCACAGGTCCAGGAGATTGACCTGTCCAGAGAGAGAACATCTCAAGTAGTTGAGCCAGTTCATCAGTTAAGTGACCTGCTTGAATCAGCCTAGCAGCAGATTGACCCAACCGGCTGAAATACCATGCTCCTGGATGAACCAGCCCAAATGAGCAGTGGGGTGATTTGTCCAGCACTACAGTTGACTTCATGAGAAGCCTCTGGAAAAAAGAAAGGACCTTAAGGTCCTGGAGTTCTAGATTTGGGTGTTGTTCTGGTCCTGTGTACTCCCTATGCAGATGCCTCAGCACCTTCATTCTGTTAGCTTGGGGTGGTCTTTCTCCCAAAGACTGTGGGAAAGTATGACACAGGTTTGGAGAAGGGGGAGGGGAGCTAGTGCTTTATAACTATAGCTAGATCCCAATTAGTGTGAACAATGAATCCCTTAAATTTTTATTACATTATTTGAATTCACACTGCATATTTCCATTGGGCTAGAACCAATGACCATATTTTAAATAATTTTAACTTTGAATAGTGAAAATTCAAATATGCAAAACCACTTCAGAGGAATAATTTTTCACATTAATCAGGACCAAGCTGTGCCATTTCAGTAATTATATTTGCCAAGAATTGAATCTATTGATTGATTGTTAAGAGGAAACACAATAAGGAGCTATGAGCTACAGTGTTAGGAGAATACCCACCCATGTGGTTATCCATAGAATATTTACCCTGAGGGGCAGCTAGGTGGTGCAGGGAGGCTAGATGATACAGTGCATAGAGTGCTGGGCCTGAAGTCAGGAAGACTCATCTTCCTGAGTTTAAATCTCACCTCAGATATTTACTAGGTGTATGACCCTGGGTAAGTCCCTTCACCCTGTTTGACTCAGTTTTCTCATCTGTAAAATGAGCCAGAGAAGGAAATGACAAACCACTCTGGGATCTTTGCCGAGAAAACCCCAAACAGGATCACAAAGAGTCAGACATTACTAAAAAGCCCCCCCCAAAATAGCAACAACAATGACAATTTACCATGAAAGTAGTAGCAGCTACCCCAGTAGGGATCCAACCTAGTAATACCACTGCTTCTGAGGGTGTGCTACAGTTTTATCTGGAAATGATAGGGATGTAAAAACAAAATGAATTAATACTCTTTAAAATAATTTTTAAAAAAGAATGGTAACATGGAGACAGCATGTTATAGTGGAAAGAACTTTGGGCACAACGTTAAGAGTTCTGAGCTATAGTTCTAATTCCTTAACTAGCTCTATCACCTTGGGCAAGTCACTTTCAGAGCTTTGAAGGTCATTTCCCTTGGTTTTCTTTGAACTAGATGATTGCTAAGGACCTTTCCAACTCTAACCTTTGTGACTTCTGATTGAGGATATGTTGCTATAGTTCATCCTTTGTTTCAAAGAGGACCAGTGACATCATGGGCTGATGTCTTGACTTGGGTGTGGATTGGATCTAAGTGGGGCAGAGATGCACATAGTCATCAGCCTCACTCTCTCTTCCAGAGTCATTGAAGTCCAGTGGCAAGACAAAAGTCAAGATGACTGATAATGGCCCAGGATGCAGTGGATGACCTGGTGTCTTCAACGTCTGCTCAAACTGTAAGTGTACCACCTTCATGACCATTGGAACAAATTGTTCTCATCCACTCTTTAATCTGGGAGAAGTCTTCATGTACTTGGGGTAGCCGTTCCTCTAACTCACTGACAGGTTTGAGACCTCTTGGTTCGGCCTATCTGCCAAGATGGTCTTAACAGGTGTGACCACTGCGCATACTACAGCTTCTTAGAGCCACAGGTGAGAGTTGAGTGAGAGGCGGACACCATAGAGAGATGAACATCCCTGAAAAGGGCTCGACAAGCCCTCACACCAGAGGTGCTAATCCTCCCTGGATACCTCATACACTCTGATTGAGGGTATATAGGATCTGATGATGGGAAGGCATTGGAAGATTTCAGGATTATATTAGAACTATGAGCAGTTACCAAGGCTATGCCTAGGGAATTTTTGAGTTCAAAGTTCTTAAGTGAACCTTCCTCATTCCTCCCTCCATCATGGACTCGTTTGGATGTTTAGTCAGTGCTGAATTATATTCATGTGCCTTCTGTAATACTCTAATACTTGTCATTATTATCTCAAAAAGGAACAGGGCATCCTACAGAAAAGGCAAGACTCAGCAGATAAAAATCCCACTGTTCGGCATTTAAAGCCCTTGACAACCTGGCCTCTTCTTACCTTTTCAGTCTGCTTATAGATCCCTCCTATCCATGTTTTCTGATGTCCAACCATACTGGTCCCCTTGCTGCTCCCCACACAAGGTACTCCATTATCCATTATCCTTCATGTCTGGACTGAGTGCCTTCCTCACTGCTGCCTCTTGGAATCATTGTTGTTGTTTTTTTAAGACTCAGCTCAAGTACCACATTCTGCTGGAGTACTTTCCTATTCTCTCTGCCTGCTAGTGCTTTCCCTTCCAAAATTACTTCTTTGGCTAATTGCCACCACTCAGAATATTTGCGATGAATTTTACTAGTTTTATTTGTAATGGGAAGGCCTGTTAGGGAAATGGTTTATCTTTCCATAGTGCCCAAAGCATAGGTATTGATTGGAGGAGAACAGAGGAAAACTTTGCTATGATACTATGAGGCTCAGGTGTTGAGTACTAATTGGTGAAGAGAACAGAGTCTACTGGGAACAGAAAGGGAGCCATGCCTATGGAAATAGCTGTGATGACTAAGAATTGTGGTGGTGGCTAGGAATGCAGCAACTACAGTGGTATTCAATAAGTGGATCCAAGTCAAGTCAACAAGCACATATTGATGTTACTTTGTCTGAGATACTATGCTAAGTGTTGAGACTACAAAGAGAGTAAAAAACAAGAGCCCTGACTTTAAGGAGGTTACATTCTAATGGGAAAGATGACATGCAAATAACTCTCTTTATACAACATATGTATTATATTAATTGAGAGGTGATTCAAGGAAAGGGATTGGAAGGGCGGGATGGGGGACTTTGAAGTGCCAAAGGTGGGATTTTAGCTGTCTTTTTTTTTTCTTTTTGGAGGGGGAAGGTAGGGCAATTGGGGTTAAGTGACTTTTGTCCAGGGTCACAAGGCTAGTAAGTGTTAAGTGTCTGAGGCTAAATTTGAACTCAGGTCCTCCTGACTCCACTGCCAGTGCTCTATTCACTGTGCCACCTAGCCGCCTCATTATCCAAGTCCTGAAGGAAGCCAAGAGGCAGATATGATGAGAAAGAGAATTCCAGCCATGGGGTAAAGTCAGTGAAAAGGCATGGAGTTGGGTTAGGAAATTTTTATTAAAAAAATAGCAACAAGGACAGTGATAAAAGCCTTGGTTGTTAGTCTCACTAAAGAATATCTGAGGGTGTTGAAGCTGTGGCAATCTGCCTCCATTGGGAACAGTTGAGAATGATTGGGTCTAATACATAGAGCTGAACTGGTGCAGAGGCAGGCAATCCAAATATAAGATGGAACACAGTTACTGTCTTCTCAAAGATACCCTCAAAGATACAACTCTATAGGGACCTCTATGATGGTTTTATGAAGTTTATCCTTACTACCAGACCCAGAACCCTTCCTGTTTCCTTCTCTCCCTTCTATTTCCCTCCCCTCTCCTTCCTTTCTCTCCCCTTCTTTGCCTCTTCTCCCCTTTTCCCTTTCCCTTCTCCTTTCTCTTCCCTTCCTCTTGTCCTCTCCTCTTCTCCAATCCCATGGCCAGTCTGTAAGCCTCACCTTCCCCAGAGCCTAACAGATTATCGAATATTTGTTAAATAGATTTGACATTAGATATCAGTAGCTCTGGCCATGGGGCTTTTGATGAAGAGCTGTTTTCATGAACCTACTGAGGAACGAACGTACCAGAATGACTGAGGGAAGCTTCATTATCCATGAATTAGTGAGCAGGGGGAAGGGGCAAAAAAAGACAAGAAAGACAATGTACCCTGGAGCCCAGTCACATTTTACTTCACCCACCTATATTCTGACTCCACGTTCCTAAAGTCCTTCCTTTTTTTTTTAAAATTGCAATTAAAAAAATGAGTTCCCTGGAAAAGGCAGAGTGTAGCCTGTGGGGACAATAATGACGCCATTTATGCTGTGCTCTTGAGTAGTTAAAACTGTGTCAGCCTTTCTGACCTCTGTTGGGATTTACTGTGGTTTAGATCTTTGTTGGAGAAATGAGCGTTTGGGCAGCAGACAGGAGGGAAAAGGTCTTAGACTTGGAGCATATTATTTTAACAAGATGAGGAGAAAGGCCATTAGGGCTCTCCTTGCCACCTCTCCCCTCCTCCACATTCTTTAGCGGTAAAATCTGACTGTCCAACTCCTACCACCTCTCCTCGGGCTCTGCTTTGGCTCTCCTGTGCTGGAGAGAACTTGAATGTTACCCTTTAGTTGCTATTTGCTTAAATTTGGAAAATGCTTTAGAGAACCAGTCTGTGGCCTAAACTCTTCAACAAAATGTATTCCAACCAGGAGAGGTCCTAGGGAAATGGATACACCAATGATTGAGGTTGAGAACATTTTATTTCATAGATCACATACTAAAGGGACATTAGAACTGAAAGGATCCTTAGAAGTCTTCTACTTGGATTCTTTCACTTTGTTCATATGGAAACTGAGGTTCAGGGAGATGTGATCACTTACTCTCACCACAGATGACATTCCCTAACTTAAAGGCATTTTGTGTTTCCTCTGTAACCGAAACCATTTATGACTGATGAGACAGTAAGCCATATTTGATAATTTTCAGAGAAAGAGATGCCAGTCCCTGGTTTTATGTCTAGCAGCCTTCAGGACCTCAAGGTTCTTTGTCCAGCTTCAGAAAAGCGATCCTATTTTGGAAGTGCTTTGGAACTTTTTGCAGAGCACTTCCACATTTTTCATTTTAGTACTCACAACAGCCCTGTGAGGGTATTATTATCTCTGTTTAATCCCAGTCAATTAAAGGAGAATATGATCACAGAGTTAGAGCTTAGTGGTGACCTTTCAGACTAGAGACACTTGCCCAAGGTTACACAGCAAATAAGTGACAAAATAACATTTCCAAGGTCACTCGGCCAGTGAGCGGTGGAGTCACTTGGGTATCTGGGTATTAGAACCCAGGTCTCTGGGCTCCTAGCCCACAGCTCTTTTTCTGCATGCTCTTATGATTCTAGCTTTTGTACTTTCTAATTTAAACATGGTATGTTCCATCCTGGAGAAGGGCAGGACTCACACAAAAGAAAAGTTAATACTTAGAGAATCTGTACCACCATGGCATTTGGCTTCAAACATACATTCCTTGCATATATTTCCCCCTTTAAAAGGGAGGCATAAACTGGCTCTTGGCTCCATTTCCTAAGTGATGGGTCATTTATTCCACCCTCTAGAAAAACAGTAGTCAAATGAGTGTAGGTAGGGTTTATGAGAGAAGAGGAGACTTGGGCTTAGACATTCATTATATAAGAATTCATAAGATTTGCTATGATTGATGGGAAATGATGGTATAAGTTATTCCAGTAGCAGGAACCATTACCAGCTCAGAATCTCCTCCTCCCTCTCAGGTCCAAGGTCTTCAGTTAGTTTACCTACTTATGTAACAGGAAGTACAGAATTCCTAAACTATAAGTCAAAGTGTACATGAGGCAGGATGGAAAAGGATCATGATCTGGGTGGAGTTGGTTTAAAATATAATTGATTTTAATCCAATTCCTCTGTTTATAGTACTGAATTCAGTGACTCTTGGTCCTGTTTATAAATGTTCCAAGTGCTATATAAATGTGAGATTAACAGCAACAACAATAACCCAAAAAAGCATAAGCATCTATGATCTCATCAGACTGGATAATCCCTTGACAGATGCAAATTGAAAACTCTTCCTGCCTTAGTAGATGATAGACTGGGCAACATTTTGAATGCAGAATATGCAGAATTTCTACATTATAAATAATATTTTGACCAGCTGAGCTGAGGCTGGGCAGCATGCAAAGGGTCAAGTTGGTTCAGCTTGGCATCCAGAAGCAAATCCAGAACTGTTGAATGTGACAGCTGTTTTTCAGGAGCCTCTCAGAATTTCCTGGTATCTTTAAAGCCAATAGGCAGATAGGTGGTGCAGGAGATAAGAGTACTGGCCCTGGAGTCAAGAGAATTTGAGTTCAAATTTGGTCCTAGACATTTTCTAGCTGTATGACCCTAGGCAAGTCACTAAACTCCATTTGCCTCAGTTCCTCGTCTATAATATTAAGCTGGAGAAGGAAATGACAACCACTACAGTATCTTTGCCAAGAAAACCCCATAAGGGGTCATGGAGAGTTTGTCATGCCTGAAACAACTCAATAGTAAAACCACTCATGAATGAGGGCAATTACTTCCTTCTTTTCTTCTATTCTAGGGACAATTCAGGGAAGAATTGGGGTATATAGGGACATGACAGCTTAGCATAACTTGTCATTAAGAGCTCATGAAGAGTTAAAGTACAGTTGAGGGATGGGTGAGAGAAATCAAGTGACTTCTTGATATAGTCTGTGTATTTATTATCAATTCTTTATTTATTGGTACTGGCTCTTCCATTTGCCAGGAGATAATGAATAGTAGCTTTAATGAGTAAGCATATATTTTTTTTAATGAACTTGTTCCAAATGTATACTCCATCTTCAGAACTCTGTGTTCCAAAACAACTTTATAATTATAGCCTCTAGAAGAATGTCCTGGCTGAATCTGAGTTTTATGTAAACATTTTTTTCTAGTGGGTTTTGAATCCTTTCAGTGGAAGCAATTGTTGCCATAGGCTAAGGAACTGGAATGAGAAGTGGGTAAAATTGCTTGGACTTGAGTTTTTGAAAAGTAGATGGGTGTGGGTAAAGGGTGATCTAAAGAGATTTAGGACCAGGGGAGGCTACAAAGAAAGCTTGCCACCTTCCTTACCCCAGGGCATTTATGTAAGAGGAAATGTACTAAGTGACTGGGGCATAGTAATGGTGACTAATTCTCTTGCTTGATACTTTCACATAGATGAAATGTAGGGAAGTTTTGGGTGGTCTGACTTTACTTATTATATAGCATCATAGATTTATGTCTAGAAGGGATCTTAAAGACCTTCTGGTCCAACCTCTTTATTTTTCAAATTAGGAAACTGAGGTATAGAGAAGTATGGTGACTTGCCTGAGGTCACACAGGTAGTGTCAGAAGCGAGATGATCACAGGTCCTCTCATTACTAACCCAAGACTCTTTCCACTTTGACACACTGTCTCCCAGTAATCACATTATTTATTGCTTTGGTATATTGGAGCACCTTTCTCTCTAAGAGCTCAAAGGACTTTGATATCTTGGATTTCCCCTTCATTTCTAGCCTTACAGACACTACCCTCGTTAAGATCCTGGATACCACATCCAGAATATCCTAGTAGTCTTCCTGCTTGCAGGGTTTCCTCATTCCATTGGAGCATTGCTCCACTGGGGGATAACAAGACCCTCGCTAGATGTTCATTCCCTCCCCGCAGCCAAGTTACTGATATTGTTATGAGTCATAGCTGTTTCTGGGGCTTCATTAGTATAATTTCCCTGTGTTGTTCTTTCCTGGCACTGTGGAGCAATTAGAGCTTGGGCAGACATTGATGATGCCAAAGTCATCTGCTGCATCCTGGGCCACCACCAATCATTTTAACTTTTGTCCTATCACTAGACTCTGATGACTTGGGAGAAGAGAGTGGGGCTGATGCATAGTTATGCCTCACTTAAATCCAATTCATGAGCAAGTCAAGACATCATCCTCCTGATGACATTGGTACCTTTGAGAGTGAAGAATCACCACCACCATCACCAGCCCAAACCACCACCACCACCACCACAACAATAACCAACCTGAAGAACCACCACCGCCACCACTGCCATCACCACCATCACCACTCATCTTGGCCTCCTCTAACAAGCTGGCACATTGCTTTCATATTAATGTCTTTCAATATCCATTATGCCAATCAAGAAACTTGAGTGGTTCTCTAATGACTATCAGCTCAAATAAAAGTCTCTTAGCTCAGCAGATCAGGCTTTCTCTTTCTTTGGACCTCAGATCATACTTAGTACCCTTCATATGCAATTATCTTATTCCATTTTGTTTTAATTATTTAGTTAGTTATTCACATTATTTTTTTCCATTTTGTTTTAGTCATTGGCATGTGTATCTTGTCTCTACTTTGAGATAATAAACTTTAGAAAGGAAAGTCTTATTGGACTTTGCATCTCTTCCATCATTTAGAACAGTAGTACCTCCATGTATGAGAGGATTAAGGCATCATGGTGTAGAGAAGGAAAAGACCTTAGAAGTAATTTAGCCCAATTCCCCTCCTTTTCCAGATGAAGGAACTGAGGGCCAGAGAAGTTAAATGACTAGCCCAAGCCACAGGGGTAGCAAGGGACACTTCAATGCTCTGAGGAATCACTGTAATTTTTTCAAGGGTGGGTATTTTTCCCTCAAATCAGATGATATCTCCAACATGATAGAATAAATAGCTTTTAGAAGTTTGCTATTGTGGCTGTTGTTCAGCCATTCAATCATGGCTAACTCTGTGACCCCATGAACTGTAACATGCCTATGCTGTCCATAGGGTTTTCTTGGCAAAGATATTGAAGTTGTTTGGCATTTCCTTCTCTAGTGGATTAAGGCAAACAGAAGTTAAGTGACTTACCCAGGGTTACATGACTAGGAAGTATCTGAGACCAGATTTGAACTCAGGTCTTCTTGACTCCATGTCAAGCACTCTATCCACTGAACCACTTCACTGTTTCTTTTAGAAGTTACCATGGTCCCCAAATTTATCACCCTGTGGCCAATGTGTTCATGAGCCTCTCCAAGCTGAGACAGGCAGGTTCTCAGACAGTTGGTGAGTGGGCTGATATCTAGAACCTTTGTGACCTGGGAGCACTTTCCAGAATATGTACCATGTTGATGTAATGGTAGAGAACCCAGAGTCACCTCCATGCCATGATCAGACATTGGAGGGAGACTTAAGAGGCAGCTTCTGCACATTAGTGGCACTTAATAAATAGTTTTTAAAATTGAATTTGAATCTAATATAAATGCTTCTGTTTAGTGTTTAAAGTTCTTCACAATCTTGTCCCATCCCATCTTTCCAGTATTCTCATACTTTGATCGCCTTCCACATATTCTACAGCCCAGTCATACTAACTTACTTGCTGTTCCTGACCCATGATGCTTCATCTCCCATTTCTGTAGCTTTACTTGGCTGTCCCCATGCTCTCCCTCCTCCCTTCCATCTCAGAGCAGGGGTTTGGAAGAAGAGCAATGAGAATGCTATCCAGGGATGGGGGAGACCCCGTGCAAGTGCAAGGTGACATGAGAGTTTTAACCAATTTCAGAGAATAGCAAGTAGTCTGTTTGGCTAGGATATAGGGAGTATGCATGGGGATAGTGGTAAATAAGCAGCAAAGGTAAATTGGAGGCTTTAAATGCCAGTCTAGGACAATTGTATTTTATTATGAAAGCAATAGGGAGCCATTGGAGATTTTTGAGCAGAAAAGTGATACAATCAGTCTCACACTTGAAGATTATTTTGTTAGCTAACATGAAGAAGGAATTGGGTAAGGGAGACTGGAGGAAGTGAGGCAGACTGACAAGGTTTATTAATACTGAAATCCAGGCAAAAGATGAACTAGGGTGGTAGCCTAGGGAGTGGAGAAGAGGAAACAAAGGAGGAAAACAGTATACGGTTACTCTTTACCTTCTTCAGGGATTCCTCCTCTCCCTCCTTCTGAGATACTCCCTGTCTCCTGCTGATCCCTGACACTCTATAATTTTCTGTTTTAGCACCCAGCCCAGACTGGCCCTCCTCTTAACCAGGTCAGTAGTCCTGCTGCAGAGATGAGAAAATGTGCTCCATTTGTGACCCCACAAGCAGATGTGTTTTCTTTCAATTAGTTGGGAAATCAAACTTGGTCCATGAAAAAGGGAGATTTATAGCTTGGGTTGATACATTGCTGTTGGAGAGTTCTTGTAATAAAAGGTGTAATCACTCTAGGGGTTGGGGGGTTGGGAGGATATTGCCTGGGGTTTATGACAGTGCACTCTCTGATCTGCAGCACTCTGGGTGAAGCAAGACAATTATCAAATCGTCCTTCAACAGAGATAAAAGACTTTTTTTTTTTAAGGGAGGGGGAAGCTGGAGACGAAGAAGGGCAGAGCTTTCATTTTTCTTTGTGCTCTCCTCCTGACTTAGAAGTAGCGATCCCTCTCTTTGTTTGGACTTTCCACAGAAAATGGAATTTATTCTGACTGATTTTCAGTGAAAATGTGAAGAAAGTCAGTGTCCTGGGGTCTCATGTCTGACCATGTGGTCTCCATTCAGTGTGTGAGGACTGCTTCTCTCTTTTCTCCTCTGTCCACCTTTCTCAGTCTTTCTTGCTGACTCTGCCTCCCTTTTTCCTGACCTTTCCTTTGGCCTCTCTCTCTCTCTCTCTCTCTCTCTCTCTCTCTCTCTCTCTCTC